>NC_045160.1:17141620-17441620 GCF_900700415.2 Clupea harengus
CCTTTCAAACATACAGGTCTCACACACGCTCTCACAAACTCACATTCAACCGGCCCTTCACCCCCCTCCCACACACAAAGTAGCTGAGAGAGCACGCTAAGTGCTTCTCCCCCCCCCCCCCCCCCCCTCCCCCCCTACTAATAACTAAACAGGGTCTATTTCAGGTGAGTGATGGCTCCAAACCTGCTCCTTGGCCACACTGCAGACCCGGGGCCAATTCAACAACGCAGGTGCTGCCCCAGGGGCCGTCTCCAATGTCTTTACTACGGTGAGCTCAATAGTGTCTGGGTTTAAAGGTCTGAATGGGGGCAAATATTAGTGTGTACTTGTGTGTACTGTATGTGTGTGATTCTGTGTGTGTGTGTGTGTGTTTGTGCATGGCGTGTGAGTATATGTATTTCTGTGTGGTGGTGGTGATGGAGTGTTGGGGTGTGTGTGTGTGTGGGTGTGTTTGTGTGCGCACTCTGAAATGCAGTCGGGCACTGCAGTGGGGCTGGTGGGGAGCCAGCCTTCACCCCAAAGCGCGAGCACCAGGGCAGTGTGTATACAGAGAAACCAGATCTCTAATGACATTACATGCCTTTTAGCTTATTTCATTAGCTGATATCTGAGCTAGCAGGAGCTAATAAGGGCCCGGTGTGCTCTCGGCCCGTCTTGCTTTCTCCTCTTTCCCTCGACCATGAAACTGGTTCCAGTCTCGCAAATGAATAACTCCAGAATTAGTGTGGGTAGCTTGGTCAAAGGAGCGAGAGGAATGCACCACACCTGAGAGGGAGGTGGATTGTGTGTGTGTGTGTGTGTGTGTGTGTGTGTGTGTGTGTGTGTGTGTGTGTGTGTGTGTGTGTGTGTGTGTGTGTATGTGTGTGTGTAGGGGGCTGCAAAGTAATGCCCCCTAGTGTGTTATGCTTGGAGAGAGAGAGAGAGACAGAAGGAGAGAACACTGAAGACCTATCAAATTTTGGAAACAAATCAAAATTAGTAAACCCAACTCAAAAACCAAGAAATTAACCCTGTTGAGTTCCCTCTGTGTGATGGTCCAAAGGCAGACTAATACGCCTAATATGTGTAATATGCGGGTAAACTGTATGTTAGGTGAGGAGGAATATTACACAGTGAGAGAGAGCAAACAGAGAGAGAACAACCGAGTAGCACAGAGAGAGAGACTAGCAAACAGAGAGAGAGAGTAGCACAGAGAGAGAGAGTAGCAAACAGAGACAGAGAGTAGCACAGAGAGAGAGAGTAGCACAGAGAGAGAGAGAGTAGCACAGAGAGAGAGAGAGAGAGATACAAAGAGAGAGAACTGCAGAAATGACGCTGTCCAGAGCGTTGGCTGATTACGGGAAGGAAGCTGGGGGAAAAAAAGAGTGGCTCCAGCACCTGCAGCAGAAGAGCCATGTAAACACGAGCCCCAAAACCACAATATCCTCCTGAACCGCACGGCCGCCCTTTCATCTGCACTCGGCTCATCCCAGCAGCTCAAGCCCACAACTCCCCACTCGCTGTCCGCCCCAGTGCTCCGGATCTTTACACACACACACACACACACACACACACACACACACACACACACACACACACACACAGAGACACACACACACACACACACTCACTCTCTCTCTCTCTCTCTCTGACAAGTCATGCATTGCCATGACTAACTTGGCAGTTACTTCTGACACTTACAGTCGTTTCTTTTGGATACCTCTGCATTGATCGGGTCACAATGGAGGGTTTTTAAACACATGCGTCTTTCTCAGGAGAAGCTCCCAGAAAATGTTCCCTTCAGAAAGCCTCTCCCCTCAAAGAGGCCTTAAACCACAGGCCTGTCAGCAGATCTTCACACTCACTCAAAGGCACTAACAGACACACAGACACAGACACACAAACACACAGACACACACATCAGCAGTGCTCTGTGCTTTTAGACTGCATCTTTCCCTTCAACAGAGGTTGTGAATGGCTAGCAAAACATTCCACCTGAAGCTCCTGTTCTCTGGTGTGCTCCCTTCATAAGTAGCGCTGCAAAGCCACTGGAATACTCTGAATGTTTCTCTGCTCTTTGTGTGATGGGATTATTCAGTTTGGAGCACCCACCTCCCTGTCCAAGTAGGGTGTGAGAGAGAGAGAGAGAGTTAGTATGTAAGTAGGGTGGGATGATGTTGAGATTACTGTTTTATCTTCAGTCCCGGGTGTGAGGTGCTACCTCCTGACCTTTTGACCTTTAACCTCAGCCCTTTACAACAACTCCCCACCTCTCCCAACGCCCTTCTGACAGGCCTTCACTCTCACCTGACCCGGCCCGGAGGGGAGAGCTGATGCCGAGACAGAACAAGGCTGCTTTATATCTTATCTTTAGAATACAGTATATCGTATTTTTTACTTTCTTTTTTTCCCTCTTTTCCACAGTCTCTCTTTCACTTACTCACTTCTTGCTTCCCTCTCCTGAGGTAGTGTTGAGAAATGAAACATGGATCATAAGACAAGGCTAATTGTGGATATTTCTTCAACAGTGTAATTGACAGTATATGCATGTGTGAGTGTGAGTGTGTATATATGTGCAGGCAAAAGAGACCTTGCTTTTTTCATCAACTTGTTAATCTGTCGTTTGTTCGTTTCACATAAACATTCACAGTGTTTCTCTTTTGCCAACGTTCCTGCCAATACAGCTCCCTGGAAGAAATGAAACTGAGAAGGCAAGAGGAATGAAGGCACAGAAAAGCAAGGCAACCACTCCACTTGAGTGCCACATAGCACATGACTAAGACCACTAGCATAGCCTGGCAAAGACCAATAGTAGAGCACATGACTAAGAACACTAGCATAGCCTGGCAAAGACCAATAGTAGAACACATGAATAAAAACACTAGCGTTAGCATAGCCTGGCAAAGACCAATAGTAGTGATTTTCCGTCTCTCATCCTTCATCGTGTGTGAGGAAACTTCCCCTTTGGCCTCATGACATGTCATCCATTACACATAAAACATTATGACTCAAAAACATATTTTGCTGCTTACCAAATACCGTTTTGATTCGCATTTATCGTAGGCGTAAATCTAGCGAGGACACTGAACGCTTGGCAGGACCATGCTGTTCAGTTTGTATAAACAAGCTGATTTATGAGCACGATCCCGCCTGCCATGCCTCCATCTCACTCTGACGGCGGCCTGCAGGGCTCCTCGGCGTAGCGGGTCTTTGGGGACCGCCTCGGGCTGCCTAGTGCAGCCTTTCTCTGGGGTTATCAGTAAGCCGCGACCTTCGGCCCGCCTGTGCTGCGCTGGAGCCCTGCAGGGTCCTGGTGTCCTCCTGCTCCCCTGACCTGCTCACCTCGGCCGAAGCCTAAAGCGTCGCTTGGACACCCAAGGGGCCAGGCTTGCTGGACAAAATGTGTGTTTTTAGCTTCCTCTGTGGTAATTTGCAAACGCGACTGTGAAATAGAGGGCCAACACAGGGAGGGAGAGATGGAGGGCGAGAGACACAGAGAGAGGAATGAGAGAGAGAGAGAGATAAACGAGAGAGAGAGAGCTACATGAGTGTCATAACCTGCCTAATCAGCCCTTGACCAAACCATGGCATCCTTTTCAGATAAATACAGACTAACCCTCTAAAGAGATTCAGTAACTAAGACTGCAGGCATGAACTGGTGGTGCAGGTGACAAACTAGGCCACCGATTCACACCCTCACCTCACTACCTGGCCTGGAAAACAGAACCCCCATTACTGGAGCCAGCAAAGTGAGGGGAAAAAGTAATTTGCGTTTCATACTCCATTTTTTAAGATGTGGGTTGAGGGAGGCCGGGCGTGAATCACAGGAGATGAGGTGTCTCGTTAGCGGCTGACAGGTTGATTCATCACCACCTTCAGCACGTGGGGGGAGCAGGGAGGGGAGGGGAGCAGGCGAGGCTGTGGGATGACTGATGGAGTGGCCTGGTATGTTATCTCTGCAGGTTATCCAGGAGCAGGGAATAATTTCCGTCCACAGAGGTCTGTGTCAACAACACTTAGGAAGACTTAGGGAACGCTCTACTGAGGGAATGGCCTCGGCTCCACTGGCTAAGCAATGACAGGAATTCTCATGTCATACCTAGAAAAGGGAGGGTTCTTTGAGATGACATTTCCTGTGACCAATCATCTTGGGCTAAATGGATAGCTGCATCCAAGGCCTACATCCTACGTGTAGGAGGTGAATAAAAAGTTGTGAGGGTATATTAGCTAACAGACATACGATCTGTGAAAAAATAAACATCATACCTATGACCAGTGCACCACAGCCTTTGGCGCAGACTGTGCAACAATACATTGAATCAAAACAGAAATACAATGGAACCCAGGAATTAAGAGCATAGGCTGGGACTGCATCAGATATCCTTCTTGACTGGACAACTGCAGCCACTTCTGTGCAGATATTTTGGCAATAGTTGACTTATAGAGAGAGATGACAACATTATAGAATCTGAGCTGTTTTGTGGTGGGAAGTGCAGAGGAAAACTGTGTCAAAAGAAATTGTAGGCAAATGGTTCACAGACATGGCTGTCTCACCAAATGAAACTTCCACTTTCTCATATGCTGACTGGCAGAGGTAACACCAGTACTATGTAAAACCATGAACATTATTCATGACAATATATAGATACACATTAACAGCTTATTAACTTTATTGACAAGGGTCTAAAGTAGTCTTTAGGTCTATAAATATTGTGAATACAGTTTACAACTCTTTACATTCATGGGAACATGCCGGCCGTTGGCGGCCATTTCAGTGAAATATAGAACTGCTGTCACTGGCCGCTATGGGGTCTAGAGGGACCTCTGCAGACACAGAGGGAGAGGGGGGGCGGGGGTTGCACGGAGACTGTGAGAGAGTAAAGATGCAAACACTGGAACGGCTTTACGGAAGAAATAGGTTATATAACCCAACGTGAAATTATATCAGTATAAAAGGTATTGTCTCATCTTACAGCATATCTTGTTTGGAAATATATCGATATACCTTAAAAAGATGATATACCACCCAGCTCTAGTACAAGCACAATGAATTCAGTGTTGTAATACAATATCTGTCCGCTCGTGATTCAGGCTATCGTTAGCTCAGGTCTAAAACATTTCTGGAACGTTCTCAAACAGCCTGGAAAAAAAAGTCATGGCTCCATCTGAGAACCCTGCCAGTAAGAGGCTTGGCTTCACTTCTTCTAGGTTACTGTACCGAGGCCACTGCTAATGTAATGGCTGCCAGCCGAAGAGACATAGAATTTCTCGAAAAAGGGGGTATTTAAAAGCGCTTACAGAAAAAAAGAAACGCTGCCCCAACGCTTGGTTGTGAAACAATTCATATATTCCTTTTCAAGCTTAACTGGGTTGCGTTGGCTGTAGGCGTTTTATGAGATCATCCGCACCTCGGAACATCCACCCCCTGAGGCCAGGGCAGAGTCAGGCTCCTTCAGGAGGATGGGGGTGGGGGGTGGGGGGCAGGATGGGTGTGGAACTGGAGTGGGTATTACAAAACCGTGTGACTTGGGAAATAAAACAGCTCAACTAAAGCATAACCTTGTGTCTTTAAATCATCAATCAACCGTAACAGATGGTTACATTAAGAATGAATTAGTAAATCTGCATTATGCACATGCCCACACAGACACACACACTCACTTACACACACACACACACACAAGATCATGCAGTTTTGCGGATATACAGAACATCAAGCACACAACCATTGTTTCATTCCATATCAAAGTCACATATCTGCCCTGATAAGACATGACATAAAGTTCTCAGCACTATCTTCGATCTCACTAGGAGCTCGGAGCCACGTGAGTCAGACAGGACCCGAGTGAGAGCATGTGGCAGATGGGAAGGGAGCGTGTGACTTGATGCACAGCGAACTAAAAAAGGGAAATGCTGCCTTTTCAGCCAGGCCTTAGATACCGGATACTCTCAAGCAAGTGGATTCCCACAATTCCACCCAGACGCGGCACACACACACACACACACACACACACACACACACACACACACACACACACACACACACACACACACACACACACACACACACACACACAAATCAGAGAAAGGGTGGGGGCAGAATCCTTCTCTGTCAAGAGTCAAGAGGCTCTACTTTCAGACAGTTTGGAGATCGATTTTCTGAAATTGATGGTATACGGGGAGAAAAAAAATATGTGGAGAAGACAGGAGAAAATATCCAGCACCTTTGGCAGTAATAGAGGTGAGGTCACAATAATCGGATGCCCGTCTCTCAATCTTTCTCTTCCAAACTCACACACACACACCCACCAGGCAAGCATTGTCTGACACACACAGACACACACACAAGCAAGCACTCTCTGACACACATAGACACACACACAATCAAGTAAGCCACGCCAACACTCACACAATGAGTTGAACGTTATGAGCGACTGATGGTGTGCACCAGAAATAACCGCTGACCTCTATATTTGGTTTTGAAATATAGTGGAGTGTTTGGCAGGAGAGTTAACGCCTGGAGGGCCATGGGAAGGAGGTGTGTGTGTGGGGGGGGGATTGGGGCACTGCAGCGGCACGCGAGCACAAGCGAGGAGAGAGAGAGAGCGCAAGGAGAGAGAGAGAGCGCAAGAGTGTGAGAGAGCGCAAGAGTGTGAGAGAGAAGGAGAGAGAGAGAGAGAGCGCAAGAGTGTGAGAGAGAAGGAGAGAGAAAGAGAGCACAAGAGTGTGAGAGAGGAGAGATAGAGAGAGCGCAAGAGTGTGAGAGAGAAGGAGAGAGAAAGAGAGAGAGAGCGCAAGAGTGTGAGAGAGAGAGAGAGAGAGAGAGAGAGAAGGAGAGAGAGAGAGAGCGCAAGAGTGTGAGAGAGATGTGGGACAGTAATCTTGTGACTGGGCTGTGTTTGTAAATATGCTATTACGCTGGGCCACGCTAATCGCTTTTCACTGTAGGGTTTTAACCTGGGTGTTAAAACACAAAGAAAAAATATGATTTTGTTGTTGTCGTTGTTGTAAGTACAGTGATGTAATACCACTGCCACATGTGTGCCACAGGACTCTGCAGACCTTAAAGGCTGCCCCGGAAGGAAATCAATTAATACAATTAAAGCCCTTGGACGTTAAGATCTTAAGCTACATGGAACAGTGAGGGAATGCAAGTTGTAAGGAAGAGAGGGAGAGAGAGAGAGAGGGAGAGAGAGAGAGAGAGAGAGAGAGAGAGAGAGAGAGAGAGAGAGAGGGAGAACAGGAAACCAAAAAGTTGAAGAGTTAAGGAGGGCCTTGCCAGTAAGTCACTCAAAAAGGCAAATGGGAGTGATTCAGTGAATGAGACCTGAGATGAAAGAATGAACAAGAAAAAGAAGTAGAGAGAGAGAGAGAGAGAGAGAGAAGTGGTAGGGTGGGGCAGATGAGGTACAGAGTGAGAAAAAGTCAGAGATAAAGGAGCCTCCCCCACCTCTCTTTCTTTCTCTCTCTCTCTCTCTCCCCCTCTCTCTCTCTCTCCCTCTGTCCTAATATGGAAGGTTTGTGCAGCAGTTGGAGCCATGTGGGCTTTGGCCCGCACTCTGTTCCCTGTGTGTGATTAGATCACAGCCCCTCCTCTTTGCCCTCCTCCTCCCCCCTCCCTCCCGCCCTCCCTCCCTCTCTGTCTCTCTCTCGCTGCCCCTGCCCAGACCCGACTCTACCCAACCTCACCACCCCCAAACACCCCATCACCTCCACATCTCTGCACCCTGCACAGGACCACACCCCAGCACACAGAGAAAGACAGATGATAGAGGAGAGAGAGAGAGAGATTTTATGATGTACAGAGCACATCTAAACAAGGAAGAGGAGGAGGGCCAGGAGGCTATATCAAACTAACTCTGCTTGTTTATACAGATACGGAGAGTCACAGGGGACAAAAATAAACCAGTGTGTTCACAATGAAGTGGGTCTGGGGAAGTAAATCTTAGGGGGGGGGGGGGGGGGGGCGCATTTCCGTCAAACCTCTCCTCTCTTCCTGACTCACTCTTTCTCAAGATTTCTGGCTGATCTCCCATAGAGCAAAGATGAAATGCAGGAATCCAGCTGGTACTGAACACACACATGCACACGCACACGCACACAGAGACAGAGACAGCGAGAGAGAGAGAGAGAGAGATAGAACTAATGAACACAGCCTGGCCATAGAGGTGGGTAGTCACAGACAAACCTGGCTGCCCAAGGAAAACAGACTGTGCCTCCACTGCGAACAAGGAACAGTAGAGACAGAGCTGTACCTCCTGACACAGTGCACACAATATGAGGACATTAGACAAAACTATTTTAAAAAGATTGGTGAGGTCCTCCCTGAGTTCCTGCTGGCGAGCAGTGAGGAGAGGCTTTCATACCTCACTGGAGAAAATGAGGAATGCCTCATCATCGCTGCACAATATGTGACTTCCTGCCATAAACGGAGGGACAGCCCATGAATTAAATTAATTAAATTCATGTATGTTCATGTCTGTTGTTGTTGTTAATCCCTTGATGATGATTATTATGCATTTGTATTATTGTTCCCACTTCTCCCTTTCCCCTTCTGATGTGCCCTGTGTATATTTATATGTATTGTTTATATAATCCCTTATTATATATCAAACCCAAATGCTTTGGCAATGCTGTAGAACGTTGTGGTCATACCAATAAAGCTTCTTTTGAATTAGAATTTTAGAACAGCCTAAAAGAACACAAAAAAGACTGAGTGTACAGATAGATAAAGAGTGGGGAGGGAAAAGAGAGAGAACATTCTAGAGGTGTGCCACTCGGCTGCTAGTTAACAGCTGCAGTGATGAGGACTTCTGCAACCCCGCCCTAGTCATTCTCTGCTGTCAGCCTCTCAGGTCTACATACCTGTGAGAGAGTGCATTTTTGTGTGTGAGTGTGTGTGTGTGTGTGTGTGTGTGTGTGTGTGTGAAAGAGCCGCAAAGGTTGATATCTGTTCTTAGAGAGTTTTGAAAGCTTGTCCACATCAACCAGTGTCTCAAGCGCTCTGCTCCATAACACAGCTGCAGTAGCCTACAGCTAAAGAACATGAATAAAGGACAGAGATTTATAGCTCCACTGACGCCATTATTTCTCTCTCTCGCTCTATCTCTCTCGCTCTCTTTCTTTCTTTCTTTTCTCCCAGGCCTGCGGAAGCAGAAGTTTGTTTCTTGCCTTGGGACTGAGCAGTATTCCCATGGCCGTACCACTAGGCCTCCTATTTATAGTGCTGCAGGCTGGGGCCTCCTATAACAGCCTGTTCCCTCCAAACCTCCCTCTGCCCACCGTCACCACGGCAACCAGGGAATAAACAGGGGAAGACCACAACCACTATCTTCGTATCAGATCCCCCAACATTCTCTCTGACTCTCTCTCACTCTCTTTCTTTCTTTCTTTCTTTCTCTCTCTCTCTTTCTCTCTCTCTCTCTCCCCCTCACACACACAAACACACACACACACACACACACACACACAAAGAGAGACACACACACACGTACAGATCTGGGGTTACAAAGGTTTCATGCACCAAAAGGGTGAACTCTCCAGAAGCCCAGCCTTAAAAACAATGATCACCACAACAAAGTGGAAGTCAATGAGAGGGAAGAGTCTCTGGAGGCTGTGTCTGTGCTTGGCTCTGGGTAAAAGGCTTAATCTTTGTCTAAAGGGCTCTTAAAAGGGCAGGGGCAGCCAGCGGGAGGAGGAACACAGAGCGACTGCTCCTCCCTTGTGTTTATTTGAGTGTGTGTGTGTGTGTGTGTGTGTGTGTGTGTGTGTGTGTGTGTGTGAGAGAGAGAGAGAGTGAGTGTGTGTGAGAGAGAAAGGGAGTGAGAGAGAGAGTGAGAGAGTGAGAGACTGAGAGAGAGTGTGTGTGTCTCCACTGTGTGTTTACTTCAATGAATGTAAGTGTGCACATGCTTGCTTGCTTGTAAGCATTAACTCTGGCATTTAAAGCTACGGATGGTTGAAGCCCCTGAGCAAGCTGGATTAGTCTGGGTGTCGGGGTCACTGATGAGGGGTGGAGTGGAGTAGGGGGGCGGCAGGTAGAAGTGCGAGGTGAGAGGAGGTGAGAGGAGGTGAGGGCTCATGGAGCCTTGAGCCCTAGTCTTCCCCCACTCACGACACCAGCGCTCCAAGCACAGCACAGGGGTCAGCCAGAGAGCACCGCAGGACTGGGGTCAGCCCAGATTACACCACACTCCACAGACAAGGTGTGCTGACTGACACACACACACACACACACACACACAAGCAAACATGTATATGCGTGCACATACACAGAGGCACAGACACACACACCTGGTCTCCAACCTGGAGATCAACTCCGCCATTGGCCTGTGCTCCAGCGTAATGACACGAGTGGTAACCTTTAGACCACTGCTGTGCTGGGAGGTGCATCCCCCCCGCGTGGAGTTACTCTTTAACCGGCCTCTTAAACCTCATCACCATAGCGGGGCGCGGGGCGCGCGCGCACACACACACACACACACACACACATACACCCTCCCTACCACTCTCTTGCTAGACGGCGCTCCGTCTAGACTGCTGCTGTCATAGTAAAGCCCAGTCAGCCGCCAGACAACCACAACTCAAGAGACAGAGACACACACACACACACACACACAACCTCTCCTGCTCATGGAAATCTACAGGCCTGACATCTCCTATATAATGAGTTGTCTGCTGGTGTTGGGACATGGGGGTGATTCAGGTGTCTCAGCTACCTTCATCTAGCTACTGAGACCCGACAGAGGTCCTTCTCTCTATACTGCGTCAGACGTTTGCAAAGGAACACCTCAACATGCCCGGTGCATTTTGGAAACATGTCCTGTGAACTGATGAAGTTTAAATAGAACTTTTTGGCTGCAATGAGGTGAAAAGGTGTGTTTGGAGAAAGAGCGGGTGCAGAATGTTGTGAAAAGAACCTCTCCAACTGTTAAGCACGGGGGTGGATGGATCATGCTTTGGGCTTGTGTTCCAGCCTGTGGCACAGGGAACATTTCACTGGTAGAGGGGAGAATGGACTCAGTAAATACCAGCCAATTCTGGAAGCAAACATCACACTGTCAAGCTGAAGGATGGCTTCAGTCGGACAACAAATTGTTGCAATTGTTGTATGCAATTGTTACCAGATGTTAGCAATACCAGGTGATAACATTGCATTACACGGTATTTTGCACATACAAACACTGTAGCAACATAGTCCCCAGATAGACGTTGGACAGTATTGTGTGTATGACTGATTTAATGAGACCCAAATAAGACGAACGTGCTAATAAAGTATTTTACTACAGCTTTCACACTGTTGGTGTGCAGGTGCCATTTTGGATTCTGATAACGGGGTTAGTGGTTCCACCGAGTCGGAAGTCTGACTCCCAGGGGCATTCGAGTTGAAATCTCCGACTGGGAACTCAGTTCAAATGGAATGCATCATAAGTACTGACCATGCAGGATGCCCAAACTTTAGCTTCGGGCCCATTTCCTTTTTTTCTCATTTTGAAACTGTAAAATATAGAAATGAAAAAAGTAATCTTGCTTAAAATATTGAAGAAATCTTTAACTTGATGCCTTTTGGAAATCAGGTCATCTTTTACTCGCTTTGGTATTCACACTAACAGAAATGTTGAAACTTTTGCATGCCACCGCAGATCAGAACGAGTGACTATAGAAGTGATGAGTCAAAGGGCGTAAGGTCCAGCAACCCCCCCCCCCAACTCAATCCACACCTAATCAGTTTCCCTTCCACGCAGGGCAGTAAATACCCACCTGTGGTAGCTGCAGGGATGAGGCAGGGGTCAGAGGGCGTTGGGGAGGAGTGGTGTTTCTGACCACACACGCGCACACACACACTCACTGTCACTGGTGTGTGTGTGTGTGTGTGTGTGTGTGGAATTGTCTCACTCAGACACATTTAAACAGTCAGGTGATTAATGAGAAGAGGGCGCAGGCTCAACCAATAGTTACAGCTGCTGGTTGACACACTGTAGCCATTCTGTCCAGTTCTCACATACACATGTACAGTACGGGCCTTTCAAGCCAAGCAAGTCTATTTTTACACACCGGGACCTCGACCCTGGGCACAACAACAATTCATGCTCAAGGATGAGAGTTTGTGAGAGCCTATGCTTCACCCGAGGCATTCAGTGCCAGCAGTGCAAACAGGGAGAAACATTTTACAAGCATTTATACATTTAAAAAAAGATCTGTAAAGGGCATTTACACACACACGCACACACAAACTTAAAGGAATATAGTGTCTGTATGTGTGTGTTAGTTACTGTCTGAGTGGGTGTGTGTTTGTGTGTGTGTGTGTGTTAGTTACTGTCTGTGTGTGTGTTTGAGAGAGGAGAGCAGGAGAGGGAGGTTATATGTTCATATCGGCGGCGTTGTTCTTTCTCCCCTGCTAAGTGCAACTTTGTCTTTTATGGAATGGCTGCCATGGCCGTGAATGAGATCCAGATGTGAGCTTGAGGACAAAGAAGAATTCAGGGGATATAAATAGGTCCTGATTAATGGCCCGGGTGGGTCCAGTGATGTGGGGAGACCGGTTTCCTGGGGAGAATCACACACTCTGTACCCCCCAGAGCCACCTCTCTGCATCCCCAAAAACCTTAGCTTGTATCCCACTGTGGGGCCCCGTCCCCCAAGCCCGGGTGGCTGGTGTGTGCCCCTCCGCAGAACCCCATTCCCACACGCCCAGCAGTTGCCTCTCTTAAGCCCCCACTGCACCCCTCCATGGCTAAAATGAATACTGAGCACCATCCTCTCACACACACACACACACACACACACACACACACACACACACACACACACACACACACACACACACACAAAGACAACACCATTTTCAAATACACACATGGAAAACTTCTCTAATGCACTTGCACAAACCCAGCTCCCGTGATTTTGTTCTGGCACGTCACAATTAGCAGATACATGAGAACCTTGAGGAGTGTCACCACCATGACAAGGCCAACAGCTTGATCACCCTTAATCCTTCCATTCCAACACCTCACACAGACACTTCAAGCTGACCCAGGAACAGATCCGATGCGGGTCTGGCCGGACCCATCCTCCATTCCGTGACGATTCCAGACAGCATTTACAGCACACACTTGACACTTGCTTATGGGGGAGCACTCAGATCAGCAGGAGGCTTGTTAAAGCATGGGGTTAGATTTGAGACTGCTTAACACCCAGAGGTCCAAATGGTCACCACCCCTTTAAATGACTTCAGGCTGGGATCGCCCCTTTAAAAGCACACACCAGACACACACAGACACACAGAGACACAGAGACACAGACACACAGACACACAGACACACAGACACAGACACAGACACACACGACACAAACTACTTGGGGTCATAAATGAAAAAAGCAGCCGAAGAACTCTTGTTATTTCAGCTGCATCTGCTTTACTATTTCTGACTGCAACGCTGTACTAAACTTCTCTCTCTCTCTCTCTCTCTCTCTCACACACACACACACACACACACACACACACACACACACACACACACACACACACTGGATCAAAGGCGAGCATGGGTGTGGATACGAAGAAGTGAGAAAGTGGGAAAGTTAAGACTCCACTGAAAGGCCAGTGTGAAGCTGATCTACCGGTGACGTATAGGGGGACATGACTCCCCGTGGACCAGGCCAAAAGGCCCCTCTCTCTCCCACTGGGCCAAAGATGAGCGACACGACTGTTCAAACCCAAAGAAAGCAGGATTATGTGAAAATATGATAGCAAAAATGTTCCCAGTGAAACATGAAAACATTGAGCACACAGAGGAACCACATGAGAGGCAGAGAGCCAACCGATCAGCTCCAGGGAAATGGCCTGCCACAGATGCCTGTTTGGAGCCCTTCTTTAGGACAACGTACATGACAGTGCTATGCTGTCCTGCTATGAGTTATGAGGGGAAAATGTCAAAATATGGGAATATGGGTAATGTGCGATGTGTATGAGAAAGAAACACAACTGTGGGAGACAACGACGACTGATAATTCACATTTTAAAAACGTTACCTCACCTAACCTCTCCATAGAGCCTGTTTTGTGTTTATGCCAGTAAGTCCAGCCCTAGTGATTTCTTTTTCAAATGAGCCCCTTTCTGTAATGGCAAACTATGGAGTCCTATTACAGGAGCCATAAAACACAAGCCTCTCATTCAACCTGGGCCTGTCTGAGAATAATGACACAATTTACCCACTGTCTCACAGCTGTCAAGCCGCCACAGGGGAGGGGAGGGGAGGGGAGGAGTAAGTGTATGGGGGTGTTGGTTTCTCCTCCACTCCCCCCGTTCCCCTCCCTCCCAGCACCACAGAAACGGCAGTCATTACCATCATTCCAATCATCATTACCAACGGTAATTGCCGTTATTATGATTGGCGAGCGCGTAATCCGCAGGCCTCGACAGGGGCCCGGGACGAGAGGGTCCAGCCAGAGGACAGTGGGATTCTTCCCCTCTGTGTGAGGACACACACTTGGAAAGCAGAGGCCCGCTGGGGGCCAGGACTCACCGCACATGCCCCCCCTTTTCCTCTAACCTCTGAACGGCATTAAACGTCCACCACAGCACTAACCGATCAGATCAACTGTCCTGTTCACCACAGCACTAACCGATCAGACCAACTGTCCTGTTCACCACAGCACTAACCGATCAGACCAACTGTCCTGTTCACCACAGCACTAACCGATCAGATCAACTGTCCTGTTCACCACATCACTAACCGATCAGATCAACTGTTCTGTGCACTGCGCCACTAACCGATTAGATCAGCTGATCTCTTACCGTCGTAGGGAGTCATGGGCACATACACAACAGCATTAAAGACTCAAATGAAAGATGTGTTCCTATATTTGTATCGCATAAGAACGTCTGTACTCGAGGGAGTGTAACTCCAGCAGTTAGTGCCTTTCAGAGTTGACATCGGGCAGCGGCCAGGTCCTTGTGGTATCTGACCCATTATCTGACGTAGCTTCCCACTCCCGGCCGCAGTGGTGCACGGCGGATGTTTGCTCTGCGCTGTAATCAGCGAGGTGACCTTGATCAGCCTGAAGTGGCGAGGTGTATGCAGCACCCAGCGCTGTGTCCCTTATCACGCTGATTAAAGGAGCACACAAGGAAAGCGGTGGGCAGGGTGGGAAAACAAACACAACCAGCGAAACAATGGAGAGGTACAGAGAGAGAGAAAAAGTACAAGAAGAAGTGTAGAACTATGCTATGGACATGGAGAGTCAGACTGAACACACCAATCTGAGTGTTGAGCAAGACTTGAGGATCACCAATCCTCTGGCCAGCACATAGTCCAATCCCCAGCAGACCCGCCATTACGGGATCACTGGGCTGAGAACCCAGTCCACAGTTCGGAAACCTTCCTGCATCTGTCCACTAAGAGAGCATCCAGAACCTCCTGCTATGAGAGAGCTGGACAGAGACCAATCAAGTAGCACAAACACAACCATCTGGAAAAAAAAAGAAAAAAGAGGAAAAGAGGAAACAAAAACAACACACCGAGCTGGACATCCATTTCCCAAGACCTCATGTGACATGGTGAACTTTCACCAACCCAGGGCTAGCCGTTTTGTGCAGCCCAGGACTGGCCTGGCTCAGCTGGCTGGTAGAGAGGCTCTGCCCTGGGATGGCCAGCTTAAGGACAAAGGCCAATAGACAGCAGACTGGGTGCCAGGTCTCCCTGGACGGGGACTGCGAGCGCTGCGTCAAACGTCGTCAAAGCTCCGCCAGCCTTGGCCCTATTAGGCCTCGGGGGACTTGTTCGCTCCTCAGTCTGATTGAAAGATTTTTGAGGAATTATAATCACAGCGCTGGAGGACGACAGACATAAACAACAAACATTCCTCAAAAAGAAGGGGCTGGCAAACTTAACCCCGCGACCTTAATGTTGGCGGCGTGCCGTCTTAATCTTGCTTAGTGGTAAGGTAGGTTGGTATGAGATCATCTGCTCCATACTCATGTCTTGAGTTATTTAAGGCAGGATACACTGCAAAGGGCTCCAAGTGATGATAAAGGCCTAATGAGGCAGGCCAGTCAGTTGAGATGGAACAGTAAACAGACATCATACCACCATACATGTGAGGTCATATACGTAACCCACGTGCATGTGAGCCAACATCACTTTTGTTATACTATTAGCGATAACATGCAAACAAGCTTAAGACTGAACTGCCAAGCACAATATTGCCATTGCTAAGGGATATTTTTCCTCTGAAGGAATTCTTTTTAAAGATACTTCACAACGCGATGATAGAATGATTTTTTTTAACAAGACCAGTACATAAAAAAAACGTCCTTTTTTGCTTGGCCTCAAAAAAAAACTCAACACAAAAAAAAGCATTTCTGTTCTCAGGGCCTCTGAAGAGTGGGCTGGTTAGACTACTGACGCCAGATCAGCCCTTCCACTGACAGGCAGGGGTAAACACCACCACGCTGGTTACTGGATCTGGAGTGCCTTGTGGTTTTCAGCAAAACAGAACTCCTACTGACAGGGGGGTAAAATACACTTTCTAATCTACAAAATGACAACAACTGCATACCAGTGGAAAAATAACAATACCCCAGAGCCTGGCATCTGAAACATCTGTGACGCTCGTGCCTGGGATGGCTTTAAGACAAACAGCATTTAGATAAAAGTGAAGTTATTCCCATAAACAGAGAAGAGAAACTTGTCGTCTCAGTCTGGAGCCCTACCCATGCTTGGCCCACCAGGTCCAAGGCCTTCTGCGGAGGAACCAAGTTCTGGTCCACGAGGGCCTTCCTGGCACTGCTCCGGAGACGGCAGCTTGACCTGAACCGCCGGACAGATCCCATCGAATGAGGGGAGAGGACAAAAGCAAAGAGAAGTGACAGAGCTGGTTCCAGGAACGTTCTTGGTCATACCGGTAGCTGTGTCGGGCAGGCGCCTGTCGACAAGGGGGTCGCGCTTCCTCTCTCTCTCTCTCTGGAGCTCTCTGTGTGTGCCAGCCTGCCCACGGCCAGTGTCCAGAGGCCCCGGCACCCAACCACGCGCCCAGCTATGCCGGCCTGCAACCACAGAGCTCACTTTGTGTCGGGCGAGTGGAGTGGGCAGCAAGTCCCGATGAGGAAACCCGGAAGACTGAGGATGGGGTTTTATTCTCTGTGTATGGCAGCCTTGTTGCAAGACCCCCCCCAGCCCCTATCGACCCCCCCTGCATCTCCTCTTAGACAACGCACTATTCTCTTCGGTTGACAGCGTGCTCATGCCCAGGTTCTCCTAAATGAACAGGTCACTTGTGTCCTATTGTGGGATTGCTCCTAAATTGCACAAAGTGACAAGCAACCAAAAAAGGACCAAAAATGGACGCCTAGGTTCTGTTCTGTAAGAGAGAGAAGGTTTGTTTTGACAGTCAGACTGGACGATGGAACCACATCACAGCCACCAAGAAGAGCACTTTCTTCAGATCTAGCGGACACATTTACAGACAGTGTAGGACAGCGTTATGACGGTCCTCAATGAGGTGCATTGAAAACAAACATACACAATAAAAACACACATGCACACACATGGCCAATTGCTTGCTCGAGGAACTTCAGAAAAGTGCTGTTTCAGAGTGACTTTCCTTACATAAGCAAACCCAACGCTATAATTAGGAAGGGAGGTTCCATCATAATGAGAGAGAGACCAGAGAGGGAGAAACGAGCAGGAGGACGAGACGACAGCAAGGGAAGCTAAAATCGAGAGAAAGAGCTAGAAGCGGAACGGACAAGAGAAAAGAAGAACAAACGGACAGGGATAGTAAAACACACCAAGACGTCAGTAGTCCACAAAAAGTAACTCTAGTGTAACATTTAATTCTAAACAAAGGCTTTATTCAGTCCCAGAAAAGTCTGGGTGAGTTTGAAAGACACACCGAAGGATGCTGCTGTAAGCAAAGTCAGGCCTATAACGATAATCTCTTTCAGTGATTCAGTGTCAGAATAGGAGTTTACTCACATCTACATTCCTCGAATATTTAGGCAAAAACATTTCTTCGGCCCGTTCAGCAACATAATTTAAAATATTAAAATGTAGTATGAATGGGGAAGACAACTACTGGGGATTATGGATAATTTAGGTACTGTTGGTATTGAGAATTGTACCCTTCCATCTATTTAGCAATGTACATGAACACGAGTCTACGAATCTGACTGTACTCTAACATTTGACACGTACTTTATCACTATAACTAAGGACACAAATAGAAGCTACGCTGCAAACATGTCAACACAGAGAGGCAATAAAATGTTTTTCCCCTGTGAGAGCAACGGAACAAATCATAGCTAGGAAGATGAAAAGGGAATGAAAATATGTTTTAGGAAATATGCTGATAATTCGTTCTTCCTCACGGGGGACCTGGATGTCCCGACTGTGTGTGTCAAGAGATGGACATACACACACAGACACACACACACAGAATATTGAGGTCAAGGAAGGGCAAATATACACATTCTGGCAGATTCATCTATTTTCTACCGAACTGTTTTCAGTTTCATTTTTTTTTTAAACTTAACACATGGGCAAAGTAGGCCACTTGTGAATTTCCAACATCACAAACGATTCCTTTTAAAATGGTTCTTGTTGCTCAAGATGACATGATTAGCCTGAATCATTTGTGAAAAGATAGCAGCCTTGGCTCTGAACATACATGGCAAACAAACTGATATGGCATGGACTAGCGGATGTAAATGGACAGCTCGCTTCCTGTATATGCTTTCAGCATGTGACTTTGCCTACTGTTTGTATGTGTGTGTCCAGTGTACACTGGGATGCTCTCCCCTGGGGTCTGGGGTCTGCTCTGGCCAGGAAGCAGGGGGAAGGGAGATGGTGGGGGTTGTGATTTGTGTGTGTGTGTGTGTGTGTGTGTGTGTGTGTTAGAGAGAGAGGGAGAGAGTGAAAAGAGAGAGAGAGGGAGAAGAGAGAGAGACAGAGAAGAGAGACAGAGCGAGAAAAGAGAGAGAGATGGGGGGGGGGGGGGGCAGTCCCCATCAATCCCCCCTTTCAGCCTATCTCCCTCCTCTGCATGACCCTGGCCAGGCCCTCTCTGGAGTTGTGCCAGGGATGCCATGGGAAACACTGAACCTGCCTGCTGCTGTGTCAACACCCCCCAACAGCCCCCCCCCCCCCCCCGACTCCAGACCCTGTTCTCATGGACTGGTCCGTGTCACCGGGCCTATGCTCCACCCCTGGAAAGGAACACTGATTCAGGAGACGCAGACAATGGAACAAAGATCCTCTCCTCTCTCCTCTCTCCTCTCCACTACAAACCTCACTCCAGGGAGAGTGAAGTCATTTGGGGGCCATTTGAAGCTCTTGTCTTTTTCTCTTTCATGTCATAGCCAGCGCAGAGCCTTCTCTATCGAGCGATGTCAGTTCTTCTTGAAAAGTTCCTGAAAGCTGCCTGCGCAATCTCCCCTCTTTATCTGGGTTATGTTTCAGACAAGAGCACTCACCATGGATTTCAGAGTCAGCTGCGAACGTGCACCCATGAGCTCATTATTCATACACTCAAAAGATGGAAAGTGGATGAAAGAACAAAAGGCTTTTAGTGTTGGCAAAATGACTAGAAGAAAGAAGAAAAAAAGACTAAATCAATAACAAGTCAAAACGACTTCATGTAAACAATATACGTCTGTCACTATATGACTAGATCCATATACAGGCACAAGAGCAAGAGATAGAGACAGCCAAGACCCTTTCCTCTGATTATGTTCCATTGTAGTGTATGGATATGGTTTTCCATAATTGTGAGCTTGTCAGGAGAATGTTCATCACCAAGAACACAAACACTCTCTTGCTCCACACACACACACACACACACACACACACACACACACACACACAGCTGAGCAGAGAAATTTGGCAGCAAAGCCAACGGATCTAAGAATAACAGGCTCTCCAGCCATGTATTTATGTTATCTGCACGACACACCGTCTCCAAACACACCGTGAACACGCATAACCCAAACAGGGCCGCTCACAAATTAGTCAGCACGCGCCCCCTCCATCTACCCCTGCCTGCCCGCCGGCCTCCACCCGCCGGCCTCCACCCGCTGGCTCCACTTTCTCTTCTCCAACCCCTTGGCTCTCCACAGACAATGCACTTCCCCTAAAGAGAGGGGACCGCTGACCCGCCGCGACTCTGTACATTCCCAGTGACCTCAGCCGAGAGCGCCTCGCCATCAGTGGCATATAGAGTTTCAGAGCTGGAGAACAGAAAACATACGGCCTTCTCCGAGCACCCCACAGCACTCAGCATTAGCAGACTGTCTGCAAAAATGGCTAAAGGTTAACTAAAAGGGAAGATATTTTAAAGTTGGAGCGGGGAGGACTGGAAAGGGGGTTATGGAGAGGGCTGGTAAAGAAAATAAGGTGAAATGGAGAACAAGGAATGGGGAGGGAGAAAGAAAGAGAGAGTGAGTGAGTGAGTAAGTGAGTGAGTGAGTGAGTGAGTGAGAGTCAGTGAGTGAGAGAGAGAGAGAGAGTCAGTGAGTGAGAGAGTCAGTGAGTGAGAGAGTGAGTTAGAGAGTGAGTTAGAGAGTGAGTGAGTGAGTGAGTGAGTGAGTGAGTGAGTGAGTGAGTGAGTGAGTGAGTGAGTGAGTGAGTGAGAGGAGGAAAAAGAGGCCGTTCCTAAGGAGGCTTTTTGGGAACTTTCCTCGCGGGTGGTCCGATTAATGAAATAAATAATATGGGCTGTACTGTTAACATAGAGAGTGCTCTGCCTACATAGAGCCACATAAACCGCTCCATCAGGGCCTCTGGACCTCCATCTGCCCCTCTGCTGCCCCCATTCTCCTCTCCTATACCAAACAGCTTTTAAACTTATGGCCCACTCCATTCTGGATCTGCCACCCATCTCCACGACCCCATCCTCAGCTCAGCTGAAGACCACTGCTGCATGGGATTATGGTGAAGTTCTTCCCATGCATAAAAACACCAAATGTTATAGGACTGTTCTGTCTGTGTATTCGTGTGTGTGTGTGTGTGTGTGTGTGTGTGTGTGTGTGTGTGTGATAACAGCCCTCCGCTCCTCCTCATGCTCAGTGTGAGTAGAAGGGAAAGCAGAGCTCTGACACACATCAGAGAGGCAGCACTCTGTCAGACCTGACCGTAGTATTTGTTCTAGCTAATGGTGGGGACACCACCATGACAGAAGCCATGTCATGTCATCGGAGCTCTAAATTTAAACTGCTCCGCGTCGGCCGACAATGGTGGAGCTCTCCCCTCATAGACGCCCGTCATTCTGGGCCGGCCTCGGCCATTATGCAACAGCACAAGGGAAGATAGGGCACATTCCTCCTGCCTGTTTAAGTGAGAACAACATGGAACGAGGGAGCGAGCTCTTTCCCACTCGCTCGCTGCCTCTCCCCGTGGCTTTCCAGTTCATCTCCCCTCGCACTCCAACTTTACCCTTCTTCTTCCCATGATGGCATCCCGTCCTCTTGTGCTGTGGATTATTCTACCTTTCCTAGTTCTTTTCAGTCTCAGTCTGCCCCCCCCCCCTAGATACTCCACATTCTCTCTCTCTCTCTGCGCTCTCCCTCTTTCTCTCCCCCATGTTGGTGTACCTGATATCTGGACTGAATCTCATTTTAAGAAGCATGAAGGCAATGACCTCATCTCCCTGCAATGCTTCCTGTTCGGAACTATCCACAAAAAGAACGGCAAAGTCATTTCAGAGAAGGAGGGAGTTTGAGAAGCATGTCGTCCGAGTGGAAAAGGAGTGTGAAAAAACGTAATGGATGGTATCTGAGGGGGAAAGGGGGAGAGAGAGAGAGAGAAAGAGAGGGAGGAAGAAAACGAAAGAGATGTCAAGTTAGAAGGCTCTTCTCCACAAAAGAGAAAGAGGGCTGTACAAGGTATCCTCCAGTTTAGCCATGCCGTACCCAAACAAGACCCAGGAAAGGTGCACTTTCGCCAAAACTACAGATCTGTCCTTCTCATACAAAGACAACAGGTATTTCTAAGAAAAACAAATCCCCCCTTTTCTAAAGTGAGAGCTCCGAACAAACATACAAACCACTTAATACTTTTTCAACAGATTATACCAGATGCCTGCAAGACATTAATATACTGTGACAATGACAAACAGTGTGTGAGAGACATAGAGAATCAGGAGAGCCGGAGACAGGGGGATTATAATAACAAGTGCTGGGCGAGGTACCTCTGCATAAAGGAACAGTTTCAAATGGCTGCCATCTGATATATTTTAGCAGGTATCAGATGTTCCCCTCACATGGCTGTAGCATACCCTTGTTCTCTCCCATACATGCATGCAAACACAAAAAACACACACGCACACACACAGAGTCAAACACACAGATACACAAACATATGTCAGACGGCATTCCAAAAGAGACAGACATAGCTGGTCCCTCTCAACAGCAGCACTCCAAACACGAGTGGACAGTGGACACATGTCCTCATTTAGACTAAGCCTTAAATCCTTGCCCTAACACAACACAGCAAAGAGAGGAACAGCAGCATCAAAGCGTCCGTCTGCCGTCCCCAAACACAGACTGAAATATCAAACACACACACACACAGCACACACCGGCAGACTGGGCCAATCCAGTCCAGGACCGCCAGAGGGCCGGTGCCGCACCCTGGGAATCCATTAAGGCCCGTGTTCTGCCACGGAGCGAAGAGATTGGCAAGGCACCGCTGGACGGGGCCGGCCGTTTAAGTGTGCTCTGGAACACAGCTCACGAGCCAGAGGAGTGGACGATGGCGTGCTGGCTATTATCAGACACATTAGTAACCACAACAACTTCCTGTTTCTGCGCCCAACGCTTCCTGTCTGCACAATATCAAGCTGCGCTGTCAGAGCGCACACGCCTGGCTGCAGTTGGACAGTCTGCAGGGCAGCACGGCCCTCAGTCATGCACCTACACATCATTCACACACAGCCGCTGTGTTTGTGTGCTTGTGTGCTTGTGTGTGTGTGTGTGTGTGTGTGTTTGGTCCACTGCGTGCCTGTTTGCTTTGGTTTTGGATAGTGCACACAAACACATTCAAACAAACACTTTCAACAAGGCATCACTGTGATCCCTTTCTACACTAGGCTTGATGTCAGACTCCAAAAGAATCCTTGTTTAAAACGGTCAATTCAAATGGTATAAAACAGCTGGCACAAAGCACATCGGAGCAGGAACGGAAACCAAACTAGTTACCTGCCTGTTGCCATTTTCTCCAGCTGTCTTCTCTCTATGTACACCCAATCTGTAATAGTTTCTTTCCAAGTGGAGTACAGTCCGGAAAAAAGCAATTAGCAAGTAGTGATGTTTATCAAACTATTAGCTGCATAGCAGTGGGCTGCCCTGTTATGAATTGGGTGCAAATTCCACACTGTCTTAACCTCAAAAATGTGCTGTCAGGAGTCAATTGGCCAGATTCTGTGTTTTTCCTGGATGTTCTCTACCAGACCTGCCGCAGCAGGTGATCGCTCTGGCAGACAGAGTCTTGTGTATGCACACAAATAAATGCATAATTCAAAAAATACTCAGGCCAGAATGCACGCTACTGAAAGTCTACATGATCACTTAACACAGCTGAAAATTAGCTACAGAAACCATAAGCTGGGTAACACACACACACACACACACACACCGGACACACACACACACACACAGTGTTATATTAATCCTGAATGCTCTGTCACCACCACACCATTATAACGGGCCTGTGGTGCTTTGGGCCCATTCCCCCATGTGGAGAGCTTTGTTCCCCCAAACCCCACTCATTCCTGGGGCTTTTCACCCACTAATACACACCCTCCCCACCCCTGGCCTCTTATACACACACACACACACACACACAGAGAAATACAGACACAGTCCTAGAGTCCTATAATTAGAGTTCATCTAAGGATAGTGGATTAGTGGTCCCATTTCAATGCATACTGTTGCTGGTGTTAGAAGTTGTTATGGGTGAATAGGTGGAAGTGAATATGTGTGTGTGTGTGTGTGTGTGTGTGTGTGTGTCCAGTTGAGGCCCCAACTTCACCAGCTGTCACGCCCCTCTCTCACTAAAGCAGCAAAGGAGGAGAACTATTGGAGAGTTCTAATTTATTAAAAGGCCGTCATCTCCCTGTTGCTCACGCTTCACTCCTGGTATGCGCATCAGTGTGTGTGTGTGTGTGTGTGTGTGTGTGTGTGTGTGTCTGTGTCTATGTTTGTATGTCCTCCTGGGTGTGTTAACTTGGGCGTGTGCGCACAGTTCTGGCAGCACACTTGTTGCTTTACACACAGGCCCTGGAAAGTGCTTAAGCAGCAGCTCACCATATGCGCCTAGACAGCACACAGGCCGAGGCGTGCAGCTTAAGGCAAAACAGCCCTGTCGCTAAAACCCAGGCGTTAGCTCCAATGAGGGGGTAACAAACCAGCCGGCTCACCCTGCTAGCCCAGCACCAAAATACTCATTAAGTCCTTCAAGGGAGAGGGTTTCCTCTAGAGAGGTTAAGTCACATTACCGTAATCACTACCATCACCAAGAAACCATCCGTCATCACCCCTCATCTGTCACTAAGGGAAAGGGAACAAAATATGAGCTCTCTGGACCTAAGAAAAGCTCTAGCCTTTCACTCATTCTGTCAGCATTTAAGTAAAAGCAGCCCCCGAGATCAGAGATCACTGATCAGAGTTCATGTAGGGAGTGGATAATAGTTCATTTTTAACTGGGTCAGAACAATACCTGGGGGGGGGAGGCGGTGTTGCTCAAAACTAAAGGTTACACATCAGAGACAAACATCAAGGACTACAAATGCTACAAAATTAGCAATGCCTGGAAACAGTCAGCCATCTTTTTGATGTTTTCTCAATGTTACAGTGGTTGTGTGTGTGTGTGTGTGTGTGTGTGTGTGTGTGAGTGAGGGAGAGAGAGAGTGAAAGAGTGTGTGTGACTGTGTGTAAGTGTGTGTTGTCCTGAGCACGCTGTGGATGATTGGGAGCCAGGGCACGAATTAGGCTGAATTATCAGGGCTGAATGCTGAAGCAGAACAGGCATTTTTCCCTGCTGTGTGTTTCATAATGACTCTAGGCTGGAAAAAAGACCAACCAGGAATTCAAGCACTTCCAAACTCATGCCAGGCTCCTGTCAATCAGGCCAGGCTGTCGCCACACCATAGCACTGGTATGAGCAAAATCAAAACATTCAGGCCAAAAATGGGCCTTGGACAATTATGCTCAAGCAAACTCTTGGGAAAAGCACACCAAAAGGAGCTGGAATAGGGGCTCACAATAACCGTACATAGACCTGCCTGCCAACGCAGCACTACGACTTCTTGGCTCCTTTCCTTGGTTTCTTTCCACAGCTTCTTTTGTCCCGATGAATCCATAGCTAATCTGTACAGTGCCAAGATGGGCTCATCAGAAATACTTGTGGGCAAGTATGCTATAGGCTTTTTTTTGCTGTTTTACCTCAATTCTCACTGTTATGCAGTACCATTTTGCTAGTTATGAATTTAGAGAGATATTCAACACAGAGACTTTTGAGAATGTGGGGCCTTCAACACATCCAAGGGTTTGTAAGTAGCAGAGAGCAAGAAGAACGCCGCACTAGGAGCCAAACTAAAAGGTAAACCTGCCGTAAATAGGGGCAGGGGGGATATGGGGAGAAAGGAAACAGAGTGGTGCTGAGCCAAACCTCTGTACTTTATTTTCAAAGCAGCAGAAGCAGAGACACTCAGACAAAAACAAGAGCCTTCAGATCATAAATTCACCTCCCTGGAATTCTGGGTTGCCATGTGTCACAGACAAGACGGGGGGAAACACTCACACACCCACACATACACACACACACACAGACACACACACAGTCATTTGGTCAGGCACCCAGATTTTAATACTTGGGGTCTTGGCAAGGTTGAAAATTGACTTATTTTTTCGTCAAAGATGATTCATCAAAATGCCCCTTCAGCTCAAGCCACTTTGGCATATCATAAAACCAGTGCAATGCAATGAACACGAGGACTAAACCATGTGCAAAAAAAAAAAGCAGATCTCAATTTCACTCCCAATTTAGAAACCACAACTTGACAACTAAGCCTTCATGTCTGTTTCCATTTAAACATTTCCAAAAGCATTACTTTTACAAAGACACTGCAACCTCAGACTCATATAACGCTGAAGAACAAAACACACAAACTGAGCGCACAAGCATGCAACATGACCACCACCTCCAAAACAACAGACAAGAGATGAAGCAATAAGGATTTCACTCACCACTCGAGGTTTAGCCTTCAGAGGTACAGGGCTCAGCTCCTCACTGGTCTTCCTCGGTGGCTCTGTGGTGCTGGTTGGGGTGGCAGGAGTGGACCTGGATACCCCTGATGAAGCCCCCACTGGGGGCATAGGGGGAGTGTCTGCGCTCCCCTCAGACGAGTTGAGGATATACTGCTTGGTCACATCCTCCAGGGATGGTGCCTCATCCCCTGGAGTCTGCTTAGGGGGGCGTATGGGAGCTGGGGCGTTGATGCTGACTCCCTGTCGTCTCTGGGAGGGAAGGGTAGCTGGAGGGATGATGGGCACGAAGGTGGCAGGCTCGCTGGCATGCCGCACATGTTTGGGCCTGGCTTTTGGGAGAGGCAGCTGGGGCAGGGAGGAGGCAGGGTCCAGGGTGTCCTCAGGCGGCTTATCGTCCACCTCGCCTTCGGCCTGTTCCTCTGGCTGCTCCTCCAGCTGCTCCGTGTCCTCGTTGAGCTGCTGCTGGGCTGTCCTGTTGGTGCGCTTCCTGGAGCTCCGACGGCTCATGCGGGGCGACAGCACCTCCGCAAGCTTGGGGTCAAAGGGGAAGATCGGAGGCCCTCCGTCAGGTGTTGCTTCCCCATTCCGCTCAAGGTGGGAGGGCAGGGCGCGTTCTGACTGGGTGCGGTGTCTTCCGCCAGGGCGGGACGGCCGCTGATGTTTGTCGTTCAGCTCCCACAGCTCATCCCTCTGCTCCGACAGGATGGGCTCGCTGCTGGAGGGAGGTATGGGCTGCTCGAGTTCACAGATGGGTTTGCTCGGGTGGGTCTGATTGTCCGGGAGCAGCATTGTCGGCTCACCCCGCCTGCTGGGATCACTGAAACTCTTCTTCTTCACGGCTTTCCCATTGCCCTTCTCATCAATGACCTTGTCCATGGCTCCTGGCTCACGCACAATACTCTCTATTACTGTGCTGTAGTCCCGCAGGCTGTCACTGCAGCCAGAGAGGTCACTGGCTGCACTTCCCGTGCACTCCGACAGGTCTGCCGCAGACGACTCTTGGCGGCTGCTGCCCCCCACTTTAGAGGTAAGGGACCCCAGCAGGTTGCTGTCGACAGAGAAGCTGTTGCTGCCATCCTCGACCACGGAGCGTCTGCGGTGAGGCATGGGGTCACTGAGGGAACGGTAGGCAGACTCCCCATTCGACTCTCCATTGCTGGAATCTGAACTATTATTGCCTGCAGAGGAAAACTTTCTTCGTCTGCGAATAGCACTGGGGGTTGAGGGAGCTTCCAGCGGATTCTGGTTTACATTTTTGATGCAGCTATTCTCACTGCCAATAGTTACAGCCTCATACTCTGTTCTTACATTGGGTAGTGGAGAGGACAAAATCTTGTCTTTA
The DNA here is from genome assembly GCF_900700415.2 of Clupea harengus. Taxonomy (NCBI): domain Eukaryota; kingdom Metazoa; phylum Chordata; class Actinopteri; order Clupeiformes; family Clupeidae; genus Clupea; species Clupea harengus. The sequence continues at coordinate 17,169,205 of NC_045160.1, forward strand.
GCCAGATCAGGCAGATCCTCCGTATACAGTGCAGACTGACTCCACACAGTCAGTGGCTGACCCAGGAGGTCTTTTCCTGAGGATGGACCACGGCTGGGGCCAGCTTCAGGCTCCGTTACAATTCCTTCATCTGTCAAACTGGACTCATGTCCAGAGAGTTCATCTAACGACTTATCATAGAAGACATTCTCATCAGAATTTCCTTTCTGTAGACATTTTTCATGCTCACTGCAAGTTTCCTCCCCTCTACTTTCAGTTACCTTGTTCTGTGCATCTTCGCTCTCCCTCTCATTTAACACCTCATCCGCTTTTCTAATTTCACTCTCAATATCACCTTTTCCCTTGTTTTTGGAATCATCACCTCCAAATCCAAAATTATCATCATCTTCACCAGCACCCATCTGACAAATGTCCTGTATGACTTGCCGAGCTTCTTGGACATAACGATCATGGAGAGTGCTGGGCATAGGCTCTTCATATCTATATCCTGTACCACAGTCATCACTTTCCACTTCCCTGTCAGACACCACAATCCTTTCCCCATCACCCTCGCAGTCCAGGCGCTGCTCAGAGGAACTTCTTGAGCCAGGACTACTAGGTGAGTAGTGCCGCCCTGGTGTCTTTTCAGAGTAAGTGAAAGACTTGGCACGCCTCAGTGTGGCTGTGAGGTCTTTTAAAGATGGCCTTCCAGAGTGTGCTCCATGTAATCTGGAACCCATCCTGTACACAGGGGGGGTACCAGTCACAGGCTGAAATCCAGAGGTGGCTCCATCTACACCTGTCTCTGGTCCAGCTCGACTCCTCTTACCCACTTTCAGCCCTGACAAGTCTGTCTTTTTCAGATAACTAAGCAGAGACATAGTCTCAGAGGCAATGTCTGGATTGGACATAGACATTCTATTCCTGTCCTTCTCACTGCTAAGAGGGCGCCGAAGCACTCTGTTGTCGGACGCTCCTGCGCCTGTATCTGCATCTGCTGGGCTTACACTGGGAACTACTCTTGGCGTGACACGAACAGGGGTGCGAGAAAAATTGTCACAGTGACCAAAGCTGGGTGACCTGTACATGGTGAAATTCCCATGGTAGGTCTTACTCATCACAGAGGAGGAGGCACTGAGGGGCTGCTCTTCCTCCTTCAGAGTCTCAGTGCTAGAGTATCGGCTGCTGCTTCTTGACCCACACGGGCTAGAGAGAAAAGAGGGAATATTGACCTTTGACACCCGTGACACCACAGGGACAGGAGGAGCTCCTGATGGTGAAGCAGTTCCATCCGCTGCTCCTTTGTAGAACCGCCTGAAGCCCTCTTGCCTGACAGTGGAGCCCGGTGAGGCTGCACCCCGCTCCCATGCTGTGAAACAGGGCCTTGTTCTTGATCCCTCAAACCTCCTGCTCGATTGCTGGGGGTCCAATGACTGCTGATAGCGCTCCAAGTGATCCATCATCATTGGCTGGTCGTCACTGTCATCTGATTCGCCATTGTCTCGACTGCAGCTGCTTTTCTTCTTTTTCCTTAGAGAGCGTCGCCGGATGTTGTCGCGGCTGTGGGCTAGTGCTGCTGGGCTGTCTTCCTCGCTGCCAGATGATCTGCCGGCCCGGGCCCGGGAGTCATTCTTGCTGCGGGAGAAGTAGGTGCCGATACCTCCACTGCTGCACACGTATGGAAGAGCGTTCCTGCCTCCTCCAGTGCTGCTGCGCCCCTCTGAGTCGTACTCCTCCTCACCAGAGCTGAGTCTCCACCGTGCGCTGGACGGTGCCACTGAGGGGGCTGTCTGTGGTCTGAAGGAGCTATGTGAGGAATGTAAACTATCCGGTGGCTGTGGCTGTTCTGCCCCCTGTCTCTGCTCCTTCAGCTGCTGCCGAGCGCAGGCCAAGGGTTGGGCCCTCAGAGGGCGAGCCACAGTGCTACTGCGAGGTGGTGGTGCTGGGGGAGAGGGTCTGGGGTCACTGTCTGACTTCTCTGACCAGTTTTCACCTCCTCTGCAGGGGCTCTGTACTTTGCAAACGTCAGGTAACTCTTCACTTCTCAGACAGCTGCGACCACTGGTAAACTCAGACTCATATGGATGTGTTGCAGTGCCAGAGGCAGACTCTATTTTATATCTGTCCGTTTTTCGACTCAGACCAGCACTGTATCGCTCTGTGGAGGACACACTAATGTCATGGTCAGAGCTGCTGGTGTCTTGCCAAGCTCCTCTTGGCTGCAAGGGTGAGTGTCTATCACTGCGGTCAGAAAGATAGCTGGTTTCTCTCGAGCTAGAGGAATGGTGCTGTTGGCTTGCGAATTTTAAGTCGTCTGCGTCAGAAGTCGACCTGTGGTGCTTTCTATCACCAAATAGTTCTCTAATTTTCGTGACACTTGGCCAGTTTGATGAATCAACGTGTATGGAGTCTCCGTGGGCCGAGACAAAGCCTCTATAAGACTTACAAGCTGGAGCCCCGGTGATAAAAACATCGTCCTCTGCATTTATGTTTTTAGGATTAATACTGTCAGAGTGACTTGCGATTTGAGAATAATCTCTCTTACCTGCGCTGGAGCCATCCACAGATTTCCGTTTTAACAGTTTCTGACTTCTGTCAGAATCCGATCCGGAGACTGATTCTTGCGTTGAATACTTTTCTTCATATGATTTCTCAGACAAATGCAGTTCTAAATCCTTGTTAGGTGTTGGTAAAAACGCTCTTTCTTCCAATAAAAAATTCTGAGGGGACTCATCTTCCTTGCATTTAGTCCTTGGCAAAGTTGTACTTCTCACAGTCCCAGCGCTCACAAAAGCAGAGCCGTGCGTCAGCTCTGTTTTCGCGCTGAACTTCTCTGAGAGCTGGCGAACGGATGGTGAAATCGAATGAGGAGTGCCTTTCTTTAACTCTGCGGTCGAGAGGCTGGCTGCTGAGATTTTGGAAACTTTTCTTGACACAGTAACACTACGCGTAGCCGAAGGCTGCGCTTTTTCGGCTGCTGTCTCCCGAGTTGAAGGGGGAAGGGCACCGCTCTCTAAATCTTTTGATATGTGGTGTTGATCTCCGGTTCCAGATCGAAATTTATTTGCGCCCCAGCTTTCCAGCTTTTTGAAGGAAACGCTCCGGTATACATTCCTCTGAGTCTGTTTTTCTGCCATTGTGCAGATATCTTGTCTTTCTCTCTTACTTCTGTGTCATTGATAATGTTGACGCCAGTCTTTCTTCCGTGGTCGCTTGCCCACCGAAAATTAGGCTACCACAACTCCATTAAGTTTAAGTGGCTGGCGGTACTTCTGAGAACTTATGACAAGAGGTGAAACTTTACACGACAACAATTGAATTAGCTAACGACTATCCCAAGCAAGAAAAAGTGCCCAGTTGCATTCTGACCTTTCAGCATGTTTTCCACCTCGATTCCGCTCAACCTCCATCCATGCACGCAGAAAGGGCTCAAACTTTGGCCAGAAAATTTCTCCCAACTTGTTCAACTCTGCAGCCCCTCCAGCAAGGTTAGAAAAATGCCCATTTTCTTGAAAAGCAGCCATATCCAAAGCACTGTGTATCCCACTAAACGCATCCTTGAATGTAAACGCTGCCTGATGAAGTGATATTGTTATTTTGACATAAATAAGTTTTCCGTGACTTTTGTCTTTTTACATGCAAATGCTTAGCGTGGGCGGGACTAAACATGGTAAGGGTAGTCATAGCCCCTCGGGTATGGGGGAAAAGCTTTTCCTTTTTGATGTGAGAAAGCTGATATTGAGGACTGGACAACCATAGTTAGATCTATCATGCAAACAACCTTTCAAGGGATGTTCATTTTCTATTCTTATTGTAAAGGTGGTCCTTATAACAAAGGTAGTCCTCACACTTTCGGGTGCTGATTGACATCTGGAAAGTGCAAGTTGGTAAACTAATACAAGTTAGTTGGGGCTAAATATACTCTTCTCTTCATTTGTGTTAAAGCTCAACGTTTTCCCCGCGTATAAACAAGCCATCCATTGTGGGTTTTCTTTGACAGCAAAGTTTAAACTAGCTCTTTGTTCTTGAGTTATTGCGATGTTCCTTGAGGAATGAAGTAAACAGTGCGCTCTCTTGTGGATGCAGGCTACTGGTGGATTGTCCTACTTTTTAGTCATAGCTCTGGTTTTGCGTGGAACCTGAGTGTTACAGGTAGAGTGTGAAACAAACACACCGTACACATTTTATGTTTCCATAAAAGCAACACATTGATTTTATTTCATGAATTATATAGGCCTACATTAAATGAACTGCTGAAAAACATGTTGTATAGCCTATTGCATGTTATCAATATTTGCAAAAGTGATAGATATTATTAATCTAGTTGTCGAAATCATATGAGACAGTTCGCCTGAATACAGTAGGAGTACAGTAGATGCCACACAACGTCATGTGTAAGAAAATTTGACACAACAAAAGAGTGGACACACATTTCATGGTGGCCACTAGCACTGGTTTCACACACAGTTGTCACATTCAGGAACACGTTCAGAAGAAAAGCATTAAATATCACACAGACATGACATTACATACTGATATATCCATACATACTATATAGGCCTGTTAAGCATACAACCAACTGTTATCACATTCGCTGCTGCCTTTCACGTTTTTGCATTACATGCTAGAGACAGATTAAATAAATAGTTGTAAACAAATTACATCTGTATTGCTCTCAAGCCATGCGTTGTTTTATAATTATGTCCTGTCATTCCATCATTAAGATTTATGACCTGCATACATCTCAGTTCAATTTAACACTGATAAATATAATTATGCCATTACATTCTGTAATTCAAGGTAGTTCTTTTTCTATTGAGATTGTAATCTAATCATTTGGATAATATACACAGTCGTTCTGTATAGAGTACAACAGACATTTAGAGACATTTAGATAATAGTGCACTGCTGCATACAGAGAAGTAATGAGACAGGCATTCAAGTACAGAACAAGTTGCTTTGCAACATACACCATCTAGTGGTGAAACATATAAAACCACAAAACAAACAAAAAAAACAATATTAGTCAAGAAACTATTAACAAGAGGGTGAGAGTGGTTTCTACAATAATGGAAATGATGCAGACTTGAAAGAAACCAAATCTCACACTGAAAAATGAAACACAGCAAATTACAAATGCAGTTAATAGGTTAATCGAGTTCAGTTTTCATAATACTCAGTGTGCAAACAAGCAGTCATCATATGGTATTACTGGGATGTTAAATGCTATGTTATTTTCAACAGACTCTGTAGATAGTCTAAATGATGTGAGACCAAATAATCAGCTCCCCACTGTCACAATGCTGTGTCCATGGAGTTTTGAAGGAAGAGACAGCGGTGAAAGACAGCGATTCACCCTCTTCCACCACGGGTGCACTCTCTTGCACTCTTGTACTCTCTTGCACTCTCTTGTACTCTCTTGCACTCTCTCGCACTCTCTCATCCTCGTCACACATAACTGTTCTTGTCTCTGCGGGTGGTCATCCTGAGCAGGAATGAGCGTGTGCTGCGGCGGAACTTGGGCTGCGTGAAGTAGAAGAGGATGGGGTCCAGCACGCTGTTCATGCTGGCGAAGGGCCGCGTGCTCTTGTAGATCACGGAGAACAGGTTCCTGACCTGACAGGGGGCCTGGGGCAAAATGCGCACCATCAGGTACATTGTCTTGGTGATGTGGAAGGGCAGGAAGCTGATGACAAACACCAGCATCACGATGATGATCATGCGGGCCGCCTTGTCCCTTTGCTCCCGCCCGGCCTCCCCAGGCCCGCCGCATTGCCGGCGGCACAGCACCCGCGCCATGAAGCAGTAGCACATCACCACGGCCAGGAAGGGCAGCAGGAAGCCCAGGCAGGTGAGGGCGATGCCGTAGGGGAAGTACTGCCTGGAGCGATTGGGCACACTCAGGTCGTAGCAGACGGTGCGGTTGCGCTGGGTGCCCGTGGAGGCAAACTGGAAGGTGGGCACGCAGAGGATCGCCACGGCCAGCCACACGCCAATGCACACTTTCCATGCCAGCCGGCGGCCACCTTGCTTGTGCCAGGTGGCCATGGGGTGGCAGATGCCCAGGTAGCGCTGGAAGCTGATGCACGTGAGGAAGAAAATGGAGCCGTGCAGATTGCCGTAGAACTGGAAGCGCACCAGGCGGCAGGCCAGGTCCCCGAAGGGCCAGTAGTCATGGCTGGCGTAGTTGAAGATGAGGAGGGGCAGGGAACAGACGTACAGGAAGTCGGCCACAGCCAGGTTCAGCATATAGATCTGGCTACGGGTCAGCGCCTTGCGGGTCCTCCAGATGAGAAGGATGACGGTGAAGTTGAGCGGGAGGCCCAGCACGAACACCAGGCTGTAGACGGCAGGGAGGAGGTAACGCTTAAAGTCCTCATTGTAGGTGCACGAGGGCAGTGCAGTCGATGAAGAGGAGGGAAAGGGAGAGGAAGATGTGGTATTTTGAAAGAAGACCTCATAAGTGAGGGTCTCAGTCAACATGGGATCCCCAGAGGCCATCTGTACAGCAACTACGCTCTCACATTCTGGAACAGAGGCAGACACAAAGAATGCACATGAAGAACTTGCAGAGAGTAGAGATAGTGGGTTTTATACGTCAATACATTTTCAATGAGCACTTACTATGCTGTATATGTCTATGAATGTACATTCCTTGACTATATGTTGACATTACCAATATCTAATCCCAAATGAACCATCTGCATATTAAACCATTTTTGCAAATGATCATTTCCACTGGTAAACATATAGATATTCCGAGACATTTCTAGAATCTGAAGTCTGCGCGACATGTATTTGGCAAAGGAACAGAGGCCATTCTTCAAACAAGTAAATCATTCACTGCAGCACCACTGGCAGCCTATAACTCTTATTGGCTGTCAGAACTCTCAGCTTCAGCTCTTGAGTTCAGTCTGGTTTCAGCTAGGCCAGGCCCTAAGTCAGACTCACATGACTCCAGCCAACGTCTAGAAGACGGACCCTGAGGGGGGGGTGTTAATGGGCCATACCCCGCTTGGAGATATCAGGAGCATGTCAGGAAGTTTCAGAACTACTGATTGCTTCCTGAGTAGCTGGCCAAAGCTCAGAGCAGGAAACCTGTCCTTTGGCAGATGACCAGAAGAAACCCTGTCAGAGGAGGTGGGTACGGCCAGTAGGGGTGGAAGGTCCATTATGACTCCTCAGCCGTCGGTCTGAGCCACAGACTGCTGGCAAGCCTAAGGAGGGAGGCAGAGCCAACCTTTCTGACCAGTTTAGCACACAAGAAAAATGCACACCTCTTTCCAGAGTCAATATAATTATCTGTCAAAGATAATATTTACTTTGAGTGAAGATATGTATACAGTGTTCAACACTGTCAAGAGCAGGACAGGAACAATGTTGGGCTTGTTAAGCAGACCTTTTTTTTTCCCCCACATAGAATTGGTGTTGAATGTCATGATACACTTATGAGTCATCGTACATTTTAAAGGTTGGGCAGTTACCGAACGTGCACACCCCCGGATTATTGTAATATAACACAATACTAAGATTTTGCGTGACGATTTTCCAGTGTTATCCATGAACAACCAGATACTCATTGCTGTTGTACGTACTCACCTCTCAACACCTCAAGGTAGAAGCCATGGCTTACTGTTGTAAACCCCTCACAGGTGAATCACAGGTACCATTATGTTCTCTCTTGCTAATACATCTGCCTCGACCAATAATAAGAAGCCATTCGTAGAATATTAATGATACACTTATCTAAAGTCCTTTTCAATGCATGTAATGCATAGTCAGTCACATACTGACAAATGCCCAGGATGCTTGTCAATCCTGACATACTGAATGAATCCTCACACTGGAGTCTTCATTAGAGTACAGAAATACATTACATAATTCATTTTAACAAAGCTTTGTTGTTAGAACTCTACCTGTCTGGTGGCTGCTGTAATTTAATTCCTAGGAGATTCAAATCTCCTTTGTTTCCCCATCCACGGAACTTTAGTCTTTTTTAAAATTGTCTTTAATCTAGACACTGATTAACCCTGATATTGTGTAAGACCTGACACACACCCTTTTTTCACAATAATTCACTCTTTAATGTGTGAAACCTTAATGTGTGCGAAGGATTAATGAAATCCTTCATTCCTGACAGATCTGCAGGGACAACATGCCTTATGTGCCCAGGCAGGTTCGTAGACAGACGGGGGGGGGGGGGGGGCTGATAGCGGTCATGCTTCAGCGGGGTTGTGAAATGCCGTCTGCGCAGAAACATCTAGGCCTTCCTCAGAAGGGCTCAGCACATCAAGCTCCACTTAAGTTGCCATTCATTTAGTTGCCATGAGTGTTAAAAGAACATAATGCTTCATTTTCAGTTTGAATGAGAAGTCTCACCGGCAGTCACAATTAGTCCACTGTGTATCTAGCAAACAGGTAATTGAGTGAGGAGTACTGAGAGTGAGGAACTATATGAACCATTGTGTGTACCATGGACACAGTTCCCACCTACGGCTCTACCGGTAATAATGAGTTTTAATGCAAGTTAGTTCTGGCCACACAATCTTACTGAATACAGATAGTTCTCATTACAGCAAGGTTATGTCAGCTAAAAGGTCCGTGTCTGCTGACCACATATCATACATGGTAATATATTCCGGGTTCCCAACCATTTTCATTGACAACATGTCAAGGTCCTTTAAGTACATTTCCATGACGTTTTACGACCTACAAGTACACAAAATTGCATACCTTACACCACAGGTTGGGCCTAATTATTGAATGAAACCTTTTCCATTATTTTTCTTATAGGCTAGTTAGGCTATGTCAAGTGGAAACTGTATCAAGGTTCAGAAATTCACACAACAAATTCGCACTCCAAAACTTTCAAAGATCTTTATCTCCAATGAACTTTCAAAGATTTCCATGACCGTGGGAACCCGGATGTTTTTCAATGATCTTCATCTCCAATGAACTTTCAAAGATTTCCTTGACTCTGGGAACCAGATGTTTTTTCTATTTTTCAAAAGAGGCAGCTAGTGGTGAAAGTACTGTTTTCAGTAGCAAATATTTGAAATGAAATATCAGGGCGTCTCACTTCACATCTTATGTCGGTTTTCCCAGCTGTCTGTTAAACGCCATAGAGCACTCATTATGAGGATTGTGATGATACATGCCTAATCACAGCTATGATGATATTCATGAGAATGCACTGACTCTCATGTCATGTGCCTTACACAGTATCACCAGCATATGTAGATATTAAACCACAGATGCAGATAACTAGATGCATTTCTTAGCCACAAATATGTCATTTACGTTTTTATCTTGCTATATACCACAGCTTTGTTGAATAATCTGTGACATATTTGTCAGAATGTCTTTTCATTCCCATATAGTGACATGGGTATAAAGCTCCAGATTGGATGACTATACTACCCTTGCATATCAAGTGAGTTTCACTAGAAGAAAATGGGGATGTATTGTTACAATCAACAATCACAAAACAGTTATGAAACCAGAAGGAATCTCACCTCAGCTCAGCAGACAGCTTGCAGGCAGAGGCTTGCTAAGACAAAATCAAATGAGCAGGTCTATCCAAAACATCTTTCTTGTGGTAGCCTAGTCTAAAGAGATTGAGTGACGGCAGTCTATGGTTTACGGCATTACTGAATTGGTGAAAGGGATAGTTCTAAAAGTACAGACATTTTAGTGATAAAAATATAGAACTCATGTCTGCAAATAAACATATGAATGCGTAGCAGCCAAGGTATAAGCAGACGTATGGACTCCATAAATATGCCTTATATGCATTTTAAAACTGCTTAACACAGCATTATGTAATGGCTGCAATTTCACATTTATACTTCCTCCAATTAATTATGAGTAAATTAAGCCCTCTGCTGTCATTTGAGAGCACAGCATGTCCATAGAGTTTGAGCACTGCAAGTACACTGGGTGTACACAGGACCTTTATTTTTATTTATTTTTACAAGGTACACAGTCTATCTGTTTCTTTGAACTTGCTTTCCCTGACATTTATCTTGAGTTTCTAGAAGCAGACCCAGACAGATTAGTTTATAGGGCCTTATGCCTACTCCATAAATAAGGCCATGAAGTCAGCTACACAGCTGGACGATGAGGAGGCAGATATCTATTATGTGGCTAAACAAACAGCAATCACTGTGAAACCGGGCTGTGGAGCTTATCGGCACCCAGGTCCATAAAGTGAAGTGCTAACCAGGTCTCAATCACCTGACTCTCTTTGTGTGTGTGTCCATAATTATACATGTATTGTCATGTTGTCCAGGATGTGTGTGTGTGAGTGAGAGAGATAGAGACAGACAGTGACCGGCAGAGAGAGATAGAGTAGTGTCATGTGAGTGTGTGTGTGTGTTTGTGTGTGCATTAGAGATTATATGAGTGGTATCAGTGGCATGAGTGGATATAGATGGAATAGATGAACCGATCAGAATCTGACTGGTGTGGGAACATGTTCTTCAGAACCTGAGACGTAAATACTGGTCCAGAGACACCTCTCCTCACGTGTGCTACAGCCCACCAAGTGTGAGGCATATGAAGCCAAGGCCTTAATTTAGAAACCTGCTGCCTTCCTGTCACCCTGTCTTGGTGCTCGGTGATGTGCCAGGAACAGGACACCACACAGGAGAGAGAGAGACCTCCTCCTCCTGTGCAATAATATCTTAGAGCCCTACTTCAGCCCCCCCATGATTCATTTCTGTGATTGGGCAGTAGACAGTAGGGGTGGGAATCTCTTGGCACCTCACGATTCGATTCGATTCAGATTCAGAGGTCAACGATTCGATTCTAAACCGATTCTCGATTCTAAACCGATTATCGATTATCAATTCTAAACCGATAAAACGTTTATCGATGCATCTCGATTTTTAAAACATTTGAGTTTGCTACTCAGAGTCTCAAATCACTTCCTACTTTGTGTTTGATAATTAAAGAAAATCAACAGATCTATTTTTTTATTAGAAAAAGTGTGTCCTTGTCACAATTATGACTTTCTATGAACAATGCAATAATCGATGCAGCTTGCATTTCAACACAAAATGAATGTGTAAAAAAAAAATATATATATATTAATTTTTTTTTTTTTATTAAAAAATCGATTATGAACTTTTCTGAATCGAGACAGAATCGTTCTAGAGAGAATCGAGAGAAATCGAAAAATCGATTTTTTTTCCCCACCCCTAGTAGACAGACTATGATATATGCTTTCCCTGAATGTGCATACCTACTGTTTTGACATCATAGCCACACTGACACCAATAACAGTAAGGCCACAACAATCTAACGGGTTACTCAGATCCTCCAGGATAAACACTTTATCAAGTACTAGTGCTGTTTTTGTAGAGAAATACTGATGTATAGACAATGGTCACATTATGTCCACAATATATCGTACATCTAATCCGATCATCAATACTGCACAAATGTCTGCAACAAACTCCTGCGCATGTTTTACCAGTCTGTGGTTGCCAGCGTCCTCTTTTATGCTGTGGTGTGCTGGGGAGGCAGCATAAAGAAGAGGGATGCGGTGAGGAGGGCGGGAGCTGTTGTGGGCACCGAGCTGGACTGCCTCACAACGGTGGCGGAGAGAAGGACCCTGAGTAGGTTGCTGACTATCTTGGACAATGTCCACCACCCACTACACAGTACTCTCAACAGACAGAAGAGCATATTCAGTGGCAGACTCCTGTCACTGTCATGCTCATCGGACAGGCTGAGGAAGTCCTTTGTCCCCAGGGCCATTCAGCTGCATAACGCCACGCAGAAGGGGAGGGGGAGGGAGATGGACTTCTCTGCATAAGTCTATCTCAGTCTGCCCTTCTCTTCTCATCTCTTCATTTACCATCCCACTGTCCATCCATCCCTCTGCTGGCTATACTAGCCCCTTGCACAGACTGAACAACTTATATCTCTTTGCACTATCCACACACACACACACACACACACACACACACAAGCACAAGAACTTTGCACTATCCACACAAGCACATGAACACTATTTCTTGCACTATCCTCACTTGCAGCACAAGAACACTTTCCTCATGGACATCAACACTTTACCAATCTATGCACAATGTACCATAGGGTCAGATCCATTCCTGTATCTGTAAACACCCCACTCCCTGTGAACATGTTCCCCCTATGTGTATGTGATTTATGTATGTATGTCTGTGAGTAAGTGTATAAGCTACTATGGATGACCTAAATTTCCCTTGGGATTAATAAAGTATCCATCTATCTATCTATCTATCTATCTATCTACAGTGGGGAAAATAAGTATTTGACCCCCTGCCGATTTCGCAAGTTTGGCCACTTGCAAAGAAATGTGTGTTCTATAATTGTAATGGTAGGTCTATTTTAACAGTGAGAAACAGAATATCAACAAAAACATCCAGAAAACTGCATTTTATAACAGTTATGAATTTATTTGCATTTGTTGCGGCAAATAAATATTTGAACCCCTACCAAACAGCAAGAATTCTGGCTCCCACAGACCAGTTATGTGCCCACGAGGCACACAGATTAGTCCTCATTAGGCCTAACAAGGTACACCTGATCTCAACTGGTGACGTGTATAAAAGAAACCTGTCCAAAGAATCATACTACACACCTACAACCACCATGGGCAAGACCAAAGAATTGTCCAAGGACGTCAGAGATAAGATTGTAGACCTGCACAAGGCTGGAATGGGCTACAAAACCATTGGCAAGCAGCTGGGTGAGAAGCAGACAACTGTTGGTGCAATTATTAGCAAATGGATACAACACAAAACAACTGTCAATCACCCTCGTCTGGGGCTCCGTGCAAGATCTTGCCTCGTGCAGTATCGGTGATCCTCCGAAACGTGCAGGATAACCCCAGAACTACACGTTGGGAGCTTGTGAATAATCTCAAGGCAGCTGGACCCCCAGTCACCAAGAAAACCACTGGCAACACACTACGCCGTAATGGTTTGAAGTCCTGCAGCGCTCGCAAGGTCCCCCTGCTCAAGGGAGCAAATGTACAGGGCCGTCTGAAGTTTGCCAATGAACACTTGAATGATTCTAAGGAGGATTGGGAGACAGGATGTGGTCAGATGAGACCAGAGGGCACAGTGGGTCAGAATTACCAATTTATTACGTCAGGTAGGCTACAAGTGACTACTACAGTTTACAATCCAACAAGTCTAAAGTGAAGAATATAAGTCTAAAACACAACATGAAACATTAAAAAACACTTAGAGAACATGAACATACCTGGCTGATTAGAAGTTACTACTCACACGGTTGTGAGGGAGATCTGGATACAGAATGCTCCTGGTTCTATGAATATCTTCCCTTAAGTACCCATTTATTCAGGGCCGGCCCTAGCACATTTCGCGCCCTAGGCAAGCTTCACTTCTGGCGCCCCCCCCCCAGAAAAGAAATCCAAGCTTCTTAACAGTTCTACAGTAAAGTACTGCACCTTTATTAATTTGAAGATGCATAGCTCTTGATTAGTTGAATCATGTCTAATTAAACTGGCTAGATCGCTACACCAAAACTAACGTTGTTATAATTACTCAAAATTCTATTTCATGACACAACGAAAATTACGCAAATTGCGGTACAGCTGAACGCTATGTTTTGATAAAGATAGCCTGATGACAGTTTCGACTGAATAGCAATAACAAGGAATGTCACACGTCACTGGCTAGCTAGCGTTAGCTAACTAGCAGGATTACATACAATCCATCCGCTAAAGTTGACAATACAATACCAATACTAGGATTTTCACCAGTATTCCTCACTTGTTGACAAGTTGCCGTGTTTGTCTTCCTTAATGGGTGTGCTATGCAATGAGTAAGATATTTGTAGTGTTGTTGCACTAGCTATTGGCTTTATCTGTGCGTCCCTGGTGTAATTTATGACTGGCCGGCCCTTAATATTTGAATCATGTCTTTTTTGTATAATTAATGGACATATTATTTTTTATATACCCGCCTCTGTAACATCCTTAAAGAACTATGTGACAGGGAGGAGGTACATATTTTCTTCTTAACTCCACTAAAGTGCCCAGGGCAATTCTGGCATTCATGAAAGTATTCTTATCTGGGATTAATTCATGGCTAAGAACAGGATTTAAGGATTGACCTCTCTCCTTGGCACGTTTCTCTTCTTCTTCCTTTCTTTTCTTTTTGAATTGCGCCCCGGATGGCTTTTACCTCTTCATAGTTTCTTTCATCGACGTTGCTTGGACACACACACTGAAACCATACCCCTCAATGTGCTAGCATGTTCTGACAACACCAAGGAGGTACGTACCCCTTACTCTTTCGATTTTTGTCTAATTTTTCCCTTATGTTAGATTTATTTTTTTAATGTCAAAATATTGGTTGGAGATATAGAAGGGGGCGCAAAAAACTCTATGTCGCCTGTAGGAAGGACCGCCTGTAGGAAGGCCCTGCCCCCATAGATAACGGGTTTCTCAAGATGAGAATCTCACATTGACAACCAAATGGAGGGAGTTCTCACCCAAAGTTGGGGTGGACCCTCTCCAAAGAGAGCTACCTTTGCACTCTCACAGAGACCAGAATTATCAGGTTTCTGATATCCATGTTTTAATTAATATATATATATAGAACTGAGACCATTTTCCCACTCAGATTGAGACCATTAAAATAAGTTCAAACATTATACAGAAACCATCTTCCAATGTAACATTTCAGTTATACACTCTTACATTAATTTCTCTGTCCCTAGTTTCACCTCAGCACGGACAAGTACGGAGAGAGAACCAGAGACAGAGGTCTGAGATAAGAGTCTCTGCAGGGGGGTGAGAATTTAAACAATTGCGACAGCCTATGGGACATTTTTGTTGGGGGCACAACAAACTAGCACCTAACCCCCGACAAATGAGTAGTTAACCAGAGGAGATAGCCCTCTGGGTTTTTTCTGTTCCAAAAGGTCCATTCCTGACATCTGTGATTTTCCATCAGGAATCCATTCATGCCTTACACTTGCAACAATTTGGCTATACATATTTAAATAACAAAATTAGACCATGGAAATTAACAAGCAGTAGACAGGCTATGATATATGCTTCCCCTGAATGTGCATACCTACTGTTTTGACATCATAGCCACACTGACACCAATAACAGTAAGGCCACAACAATCTAACGGGTTACTCAGATCCTCCAGGAAACCACTTTATCAAGTACTAGTGCTGTTTTTGTAGAGAAATACTGATGTATAGACAATGGTCACTGTGAGAAGGTGAATTTCCTCCCTTCTCACTGTGGCAGGAAAAGGGCGGTTGCCCTTTAAGACTGACTCCCCCACCGTAATGGTTGGTTCCATGTTCCCCCACAACAATGGATGAGTCCAAGGATAATTGATTGGACTAATTTAGCCAAGTGGCCTGTGTATTTTAAAGGGTGCCTGATGAGAAGACTAGGAGAGAGACTTGCCAAGAGAGGCACGACAGCAGGGCTACAGACCTTTGGGGAGAAAACAAGTGTACTGCTTTCCCCGTATACCGGAGTGGTGTGAAACAGTACGTGTCTAGATGCGTGGACACTTTTAGCTTCGCTTTGTTCCCTTGTTTTGTAGGCTTTGTTTTGTGTGCCTTTTCTGTGTGCCTTTTCTGTGTGCCTTGTCTCTGTACCGTGTTTGTGTGCCTGGTATTGTGCTTAGTGTGTGTAGGGATTTGTTTTCGAGGGCCAGGTAATGTACTTAGTTTCAGGTGAGTCTCTGTGCCTAGATTGGGACCTGGCTTGGGCCGAACAGGTGCCTGTGATTGGACCTTAGGACAAGCAGGTGCCCAGGGTACAGAGTACTGCAATACCTGTGAGTACGGCCGGTATGTGTGTGTTGTATGTTTGGGCACATGTCTCGGGCTGCTGGAGCCCTTTGTAAATAAATGTATATATATATTTTATGACAACCACCATCTCGTGTGCGGTTCTTTCACACTTCACCACCCAGTCCAGTCGCCACATCCCCAAACAACGTGGGGTGACCGTCCGGTCCTTCACAGTCACATTATGTCATAAATCATTATTTATTAATATAATAATGTATAGCCATCAGTGACCAGGAACTTCGGATAAAGGGTGATAAATAGTAGTAATAAAACGAAGTGTCATACATTAGTCATGCCAACAATCTAGAACAATGTTTTTCTCCCTATACAGCACAAGTGCATCTATTCAGTCAAGAAATAGAAAGCGTTTTGCTGTTTATTGATTTTTACACTTTCTTTAAAAGGTGGAATCCTTCACAAACACCTAACAGTGACAAAGAACATCAAAGGATTAACAACCTCTCAATGTAATAAAGTGGACTGTTACTGAACATGTGTGCAGAAACCGACTCTATTAGCCTAGTGGTCCACTGACATGTTCAAGGAAGATTGTAATACTATTAATTAAAAAACAACAATCACAAGAGAAAATGTCAACTTAATCAACCCCCCATTAAATATACATCTGATATTCAAAGTACTTTTGGTCATTTTCTACAGCTTTTATGCCAAAATGTTTAACGCAGTATTTTAGTTTCTCTTCTTTGTTCCCCTGAAGTGAGATCTCTCACTCCTGGACTTACTTCCTCTTGTAGCTGACTGAAATAAAGGAGATTGACCAAACACTGACTTGCAACACTCAACAATTGCTAATAAGTCAGAGTGGGGTAATTTTCTTTTTTCTTGCTTTTGTGACATGCACCTGATCATACTTTAGGTGAGGTGTACATCTCAGTTTATTGATGCAGTAAATTCTCTAGAGGACTACCAGTGACAGGGCAAGTTGAAAATGAAATGTTGTGCAAACTAATGTATCTGCAGTTGAATTTATATAGACATGGCTACCTCGTAACCTGCTGAATGACAAACTATTCAGTACACATGTGAATACGAATCATAATGTACTCAAAGAGAAGGAATATAAAGTACATTTGAAATACCATTTAAAATATAAAATGCCAGAAAGAAATTGGTGCATATATCTGACAATGTGCCCATGTTGTCTATTTGTTTGACCATGTAAAGACTAAAAGTGATTATCTAGTGTTGTCTGCTCTTCAACAGAGATCAATATATCCTTCTCAACATATTTGCGAACAGGGGCGCTGCTAGCAGTTGAAAACGGTCAGGGCTTATCCCAGACCAGACCTTCGGGGGTCCGGGGGCATCCTCGGGGCTTCCATTTTTTAATTCTGGCAGCTAAAGGCACCATTTTCATGCAGTTCAAGACAGAAACTGTAAGCCTAAAGACAGCCTATGGCATGCAAGACCTGGGGTCTGTCTGACTCGCATTAACATGACCCCATTCATTATACCATACTGCTTGTCTACATGAAAACACTTTTACTGTTGATCATACTAACACGGGACATGGACATCGCCATAGGTTACCCATAAACTCGCGTTTTGATCATGAAGAAAACATTTACGAGGTATCTCTACACAGAAATTACATGTGAACATCATATTGTCTGAATATCAGCCCTTGTTTGGTAAAACGAGGTTTAGACATGCCTACAAATAGTGTTGTCTGGTGACAGATTTTAAACTGGGGGATTTTGAAGTTGATTCCCTTTTACCTTGCTCGTTCCCGAATGGTCAGCAACAGGAGATAACTCTTCCTTCACCTCCTCTAGTCTCGCATGCGCCTCGTTGCCTTAATCCTTTTTTCTTTTTGAAAAACGTCTATTATCCATAGCCTTCAAGTCCTGCAAGTCAATTAGCTAGCTACCTACCACCAGATGCGAACCATGTCAAGCCCTGTAAGCAGTGCGCGCTCTCCCCCTCTCTCTCCCGCTCTCTCTCTCTCGTCCTCACACAAAATGCGCGTGTGCCAGCTAATGTGAAGTAGATCTGCTGCTTGAATGAAACCCAGAGGACCCAGTACTTGCGATTCTGATATACGATATCATATTATTTCTGAGGACTTTCAATACATGATCGGAATGACAGATGAATAGAGTCGGGGCTTTTTTGTATTTATTTCGATTCTATTCTATTCTAACCATAGGCTATAGTCCCTAATGCCCAGCCTATCGACACTCGTGTTAGGGAATAATTCATGTTTAATCAACTGATCAGATTGATGTAGAGGCTGTACCTCCAAGGTAAACTGTGTCTGAAACAAACAAGTCTACGTGTTTTTTCCCATGGACATCTTGTTCAATTCTTCCTAAATCTTGTTTAAAGTACTGATAAACCACAGACCAGCATCACTGCCATACCACTCTCTTTTCTTAGTCCTATCACTGTAGAGACCAGTGCAGTGAAAACCCATTAAATCCATAGCAACCAGAGGACATTCACATGGGCATCACTAAGTCACTGGAATCTTTTGAGAAAACAGTGTTCATCAGGACTATCCAGAATTACACACCCAAAGGTCCATTCCAATCAAAAGAACAAATGCCGAAAAACATTTCAGATGCACAATTAACATTTTCGTAGTAAATCCACATGGTCTGGACCAGGACAAAGGTAAATCTAACACATTCCAAAGAATATGCTGTAAATCGTCAGAGCTTCTTTCTGACGCTGCCTACCTTGTAGTCAAAAGCAACTAATTAACAGTTGAGCTCACAGGCATTCAGCCGTGCAAGATGAGACAAAGCTTAATGTCAGCACTGACCCCGTGGGTTACACTAAAGGTATGGGACCGTGGCTGTTGCTTTTAACATACAACATTAGCATCCACATGACCTACATTTTGAAATAGCAAATGGGCTCCTCTGTTGACCCAAGTCTATGATGTTATTTAGGTCCAGCTTTCAACAACAATAAAGCAATAACTCTAACTCAAATTATTTTAAGGCTTGCAACAATTTGGCTATATTTAAATAACAAAATTAGACCATGGAAATTAACAAAGTCCAACGTCAAAAACAGCATTCCAACCTAAATCCTTCTGCATATACATGGCATTGAAACATTTTGCTTCAACAAAACATGCATAAGATCCACAAACAAAACGGAATGTCCAGTTTCAACTGCGCCACATGTGTGCTATTTAA
Organism: Clupea harengus; assembly: GCF_900700415.2. Taxonomy (NCBI): domain Eukaryota; kingdom Metazoa; phylum Chordata; class Actinopteri; order Clupeiformes; family Clupeidae; genus Clupea; species Clupea harengus. The sequence goes on from NC_045160.1 coordinate 17,188,200, forward strand.
AGTGCTGTAGCATGTGTATAACAATATCTGTGGGTTATAAAGAGGTGTAATTCGAGTCAGATGGATTTCATGATATTTCACTATATTAGGATTTAGGTTAGGATTGAAATCTAGATCCCGAGCAAATTAGTTGCTTACCTTTTGGATTATTGGACCTGAAGTTAGAGGGCTTCTCGTTTGTGCCCAGTGTAGCAAAACATGCCACCAACACCACGCAACAAGTAATCTAGGCTACTACGAATAATGTTGTCTTTAGAACTGTAACATGTTGTGCCACGCTTCCGTAAGCAAGTAACATCGAGTGAGTAATTTAGAATCACTCTGCTTCCTCTTTTGCTCTTAGTTTGCCTTCCCGCGTTGTAGTCCACGTCCAAATCACTCTCTAAACGCCCCCGGGTTGTCGCAAGCTCGTTTTCGCAACACCTCAAGTACACTGTGCGCAAATGCTGACTGTCATTGCTAGCCAGCCTGTCAGACACAGCTGAGTTAAGGATTTGATGTGGGACTATACCGCAGAGTTTGTTTACAGTTTCCGTATGCAGCTTGCATATCAGCGTTGAGGATTGCCTTTAGGTCGCTGCTGTAAGACGAATAGTTGGTGCATCTCCTATTTTCTTGAACCACATACCACAAATTACATAGTTCAGTCATTTATCTTGAAAATGCAATTCCAATACAGAGCATAAAACCTTGAAGTAATCCAAAGGGTATCCAAAATCTATTCCGTGCGAAGCCATTCATTTGATTTAGCTCTGGTACAGTGTGTCAATCACCTGAAGGGGTTGTCAGTGACAGTGAGTGTGTTTGGGTGTGTGCTTGTGCGTGTGCGTGTGTGTGTGGCTACCCTGAGTCTGTTCCTGGCTCAAAAGTCTGATGCTGCTCTCTAAGGAATCACCTGCAGTAAGTAAGTTTAAACGAATCTCTAGGATGCTGTTTACAGTGATACAAAATAAGTAAACAAAATAAATGCAAACATACTTCGCCCCTTCATTCCTGACGAAACTTTCCACCTCAGCACCCGTGAATCAATCAGCAAATGCATCGTATTTGGCTAGAAAAGCCAGGGTTGCTCTCATTCATAGTGCCCAGGCCTTTTGGTAGGAGAGTGGTTGCCACTGTAAATCCCTGTTTCAGTGACTTATGCGTGATCGGCATGCATAATTTGTCTGGGTTGCGGCCTAGCTTGTTCAATAACATCTTATTTCCAGTTAGTTTAAATCGTATTGGCCATAGCTATCATTAGGAACATCAGTAGCCTATGGTAGGCCTATAGGCTACTTAACTTTCACCAAAAGGTAATTCAATGTGGGTTCGACAGGAAGCGAGGGGAGAGGATCGGGAGAACGACAGCAGGCCAGATTTGAACCCGTGTCCCCGCGGCCAATGAACCGGGGGCTTATCGGTCATTTATATATTTTAAGCACATTTATGAAAATACTGCAAAAGCAAAATCAAGTCTGTGTGTTTCCATTTATGGTATTATGCTAATTAAAAAGGGACACTCCTCAAGAGATGAGTTGTGAACCACTGTGTGTGTTCTGGGTATGGTACGTTTTCCTTCATTTGAATACATAGCTTGAGTACCAACCTTGACTCTGATGATAGATAGATAGATAGATGGATACTTTATTAATCCAGAGGGAAATTTAGGTCATCCAGTAGTTTATACACATATACACTTATACACCTCACCGACATACATACATAAATCACATATACATACACATAGGGAGAACATATATACATACAGATAGGGAGAACATTTTCACACAGAGTGTTTCCAGATACAGGAGAAGGGTCTGACCCTATTGTAATGTGCAATGATTTTGACAGTGTCCAGGAGGAAAGTGATCTTGTGCTGCTGGTGTGGATAGTGCAAAACAATATATATAATGTTCTTGTGCTTGTGAGGATGGGTAGTGCAAGATAGTGGTCTTGTGCTTGTGTGTGTGTGTGTGTGTGTTTGTGTTATGAAAGTGCAAAGAGCAAAGTGATAGTAGTGCAGAATATGTAAGTGGTAAAGTCTGTGCATGGGGCTGAGATGAGATGAGAAGGGGAGGGCAGACTGTGGTAGACTCATGCAGAGAAGTCCATCTCCCTCCCCCTCCCCTTCTGTGTGGCATTAAAAAGCTGGATAGCCCTGGGGACAAAGGACTTCCTCAGCCTGTCTGATGAGCATGACAGTGACAGGAGTCTGCCACTGAATGTGCTCCTCTGTCTGTTGAGAGTACTGTGTAGTGGGTGGTGGTCATTGTCCAAGATGGTCAGCAACCTACTCAGGGTCCTTCTCTCCGCCACTGTAGTGAGGCAGTCCAGTTCAGTGCCAACAACAGCTCCCGCCCTCCTCACCAGCCTGTCCAGACGCCCCGCATCCCTCTTCTTTATGCTGCCTCCCCAGCACACCACAGCATAAAAAAGGACGCTGGCAACAACAGACTGGTAGAACATGCGCAGGAGTTTGTTGCAGAAATTGAAGGACCTCAGCCTCCTCAGGAAGTAGAGTCGGCTCTGACCCTTTTTGTAGATTGCATCAACGTTGGCTGACCAGTCCAGTTTATTGTCCATATGAACACCTAAGTATTTGTAGGTGTTGACCACCTCCACACTGACCCCCTCGATGGAGACTGGTAGCAGAGGAGGCTGGGACCTCCTAAAGTCCACCACCATCTCCTTGGTCTAACGGAACGTGTCCACGGCATGCGATATCGTGCTGCTCTCATTGGGATAGAATGGATGCGATTTGCTGCATACTGAGGAAAAAATCGTGTCTGCTGCCTGCAAAAAGTTGGGCATGCTTTATAACTTTATGTAAATGAGAGCGATTTGCTGCATGCTGAGAGCCAATCAGTTCGGCGTGTGTGTTATTTGGAAGCCAACGTAGTTCATAAGGAGTAATCAAAAATATCGAAACAAGATGGCGGCGTCTCGGGACTCTGTTACTGGGAAATATTTTATGTGAATAACGGTTATCTACAGGACTTTTTATATGTCTAATCGACTCGGTTTGTTGTTTATATGCTACACGAATGCTGTGAGGTCAAACAGAATATTGTAGGTCTTGAACTCAAGCTCTGGACTATTACTGTTAGCTTGCCGCTAACACTTTAACCAAAAACCCATTGGAACACATAGTGGCTAGCTAGCTGCTAATAAGTTACCTATAACTAGGGTGACCAGACGTCCTCTTTTACCCGGACACGTCCTCTTTTACAGGACTTTTTGTATGTCTAATCGACTCGGTTTGTTGTTTATATGCTACACGAATGCTGTGAGGTCAAACAGAATATTGTCGGTCTTGAACTCAAGCTCTGGACTATTACTGTTAGCTTGCCGCTAACACTTTAACCGAAAACCCATTGGAACACATAGTGGCTAGCTAGCTAGCTGCTAATAAGTTACCTATAACGTTTAATTGATTGTTGTTTACTTTGCACAAGAGCACATTTTGGGACGAATGACCCAATCCAATATTAGCGATCTCAGTCACTACGCGGAGTTTGAGTATCTAATCATGTATTTAATGATGACTTTATTGACAGCACAAAACTGTAGGTGCTTCCAACATAACCGCGAGCGCTAAAAAGCAAAGCCCACCTGGCTATCCCTAGCAAAGCCCAACTTTGCTACAGCCAAACATGATTTTCCTGACCACGCCCCCCATGCGACTTTACGCATAGCGATTTAACGCATGTCATTTGTGCCGTGGACACGTACCGTTAGTGGCGTTCAGTTGCAGGTGGTTATTCCTACACCACTGAACAAAGTTATCCACCAGGCTCCTGTACTCACCCTCCTGTCCATCCCTGATACATCCCACAACAGCAGAGTCATCAGAGAACTTCTGGATGTGGCATGACTCCGTGTTGTAAGTGAAGTCAGATGTGTACAGGGTGAACAGGACTGGTGAGAGCACAGTCCCCTGTGGAGCACCAGTGCTGCAAAACACAGTCTCAGAGACACAGTCCTTCAGTCTGACGAACTGTGGTCTCTCCGTCAGGTAGTCAGTGATCCAGGAGACCAGGTGGACGTTCACACCCATCTGCAAGAGCTTGTCACTCAGTCTGAGGGGCTGGATGGTGTTAAAGGCACTAGAGAAATCAAAAAACATGATTCTCACAGCACCTTTCCCCTTGTCCAGATAAGAGTGTGTCCTGTGCATCAGGTAGACGATGGCATCTTCCACGCCCACCTTCTCCTGGTAGGCAAACTGCAGCGGGTCGAGTGCATGGCGTACCTGGGGTCTGAGGATGTGAAGTAGCAGTCTTTCCATGGTCTTTGAAATGTGTGATGTTAAGGCGACTGGCCTGAAGTCATTAAGCACACTGGGGTGTGGCTTCTTTGGAACGGGGATGAGGCAGGATGTCTTCCACAGTGCAGGGACCTTCCCCAGTTGGAGGCTCAGGTTGAAGATATGCTGCAGAGGCTCACCCAGTTCCACCGCGCATTCCTTGAGAAGTCTTGGACAGACTCCATCGGGGCCGGCTGCTTTCCTGGGGCGCAGTCTCCTCAGCTCTCCTGTGACCTGAACCGCCGTGCTCATCACTACATTAATTTTGTCAATATTTACATCAGTATTGATGTATTTCATTAGCCTGACGATGTCATACTCATAATTCTGGTCAGAATATGAGTCTGATACTGCTCCATTGGGCTGTGATTATGGGGCGTGTTTCAACCGAACCAGGAAAAAAATGCCTCTTCGCTCAATTGGATATACCTAAAACCAATCAGAGCACCGTAGTATGACCATAACGTAGACCATCGGGACCATCTGATACATTAAACTTTTACCGGATCCCGTAGGAAGGACGGCAAAAACATCTTTTCGATCGACAAATACCTTGATCGCCTTTCTCTGTTCCTCTTTCAAAATGAATGTGCTGTCAATGTCTTCTAAAACAGACTCGAATCTCCAAATTTCAGCTCTCCAGCGGCAGCCATGTTTGTTGAAAACCAATTCAACCCAAATGCTTTGGTGACGTGATTGATTACGTTACGGTTGATCATCTGTCCATCATCTTATAAAGCCCGCCCTGACAATTTGATTGGTCTGGTGACTCTGGTCAAGTTTTTGATCAGGCATAATTTCTCCCCAACGGAGCAATGCCAGACCGAACTTCCCGACCTAAAATGTTGTGGGCGGGGCTAAGTTCGTCTGGCATCCAGGATAGTGTTTCATCCCAGTTCAGTCACATTTAGATTACAGCTCAAAAAACACATTTAAGTGTGCAGTACCTGTTTAAGCGTTACTGTTCTGATGAGTCACAGCTTGTGGCAACATCTCTTAAAACACTTATTTTCTTGTCAGTTGATGAGTAATTTAGGTTTTAATGGCATCTGGCTGATACACAACCTACACAACCTACTAGCAAACTTTTACATGCTAGCTAACTATCCAGGTAGCTCACATTTGCTTGTCAATCATTACTGTGTGTGTGCGTCTGTGTATCGAGCAGTGTAAGGAACTAAGCTGAAAGTATAAGATGTATCGTCAGTATCTATCTTACCTCTTTTGTAAAAAGATCCCACCAAAAATATCCCACCAAACAGGTATTTGGGAGACAGGTTTCCACCAGTTCTTTATTTTTTTTCCTCGGTACACTTGAGTGCATCTAGCCCCCAGGTTTTGGATGTGACATGACTGATTAGCATCACGCCAGCATTAATCATAACAGACTTGGCCCATGACTCTGTTTATTCTTTACCTGTTAAGACTCTATACTGCTGAACCAACTGACTTTAAATTGCCACCTTTCAGTTCTTTCAAAATGGAAGTTGGGATCTTCCACATTGTGCATATGGAGCAATAACATGATGCAAAATCTCATGGTGAATATCTCAAACCTTCCTCTTATAGCACCATTGATGCATTGCTGTCTGTCCTCCACTTACTCTTTTTTAAATCTCATCTTTCTCATAAACCATGACATAGTCAACTGAGGAGGTTACACCAGTTGCATAGGTATGTTTCACATCTGCATAGTTACAGTGGGGAAAATATGTATTTGAACCCCTGCCGATTTCGCAAGTTTGGCCACTTGCAAAGAAATGTGTGATCTATAATTGTAATGGTAGGTGTATTTTAACAGTGAGAAATAGAATATCAACAAACAAATCCAGAAAACTGCATTTTATAACATTTATGACTTTATTTGTATTTGATGCAGAAAATAAGTATTTGAACCCCTAAGCAAACAGCAAGAATTCTGGCTCCCAATGACCAGTTATGTGCCCAAGAAGCACACAGATTAGTCCTCATTAGGCCTAACAAGGTCCACCTGATCTCAACTGGTGACGTGTATAAAAGAAACCTGTCCAAAGAATCATACTTCACACCTTCAACCTCACCACCATGGGCAAGACCAAAGAGTTGACCAAGGAAGTCAGAGATAAGATTGTAGACCTGCATAAGGCTGGAATGGGTTACAAAACCATCGGCAAGCAGCTTGGTGAGAAGCAGACAACTATTGGTGCGATTATTTGCAAATGGAAGCAACACCAAACAACTGTCCATCGGTCTAGGTCTGGGGCTCCATGCAAGATATCCCCTCATGCGGTATCGGTGATCATTCGAAAGGTGCAGAATAACCCCAGAACTACACAGGGGGAGCTTGTGAATGATCTCAAGGCAGCTGGGACCACAGTCACCAAGAAAACCGTTGGCAACACACTACGCCGTAATGGTTTGAAGTACCGCAGAACTCTCAAGGTCCCCCGGCTCAAGGAAGCACATGTACAGGGCCGTCTGAAGTTTGTCAATGAACACTTTCCTGATTCTAAGGAGGATTGGGAGACAGGATGTGGTCAGATGAGACCAAAATCAAGCTCTTTGGCATCAACTCGACTTGCCGCGTTTGGAGGGGGATGAATGCTGAATATGACACCATCCCCACCGTCAAGCATGGAGGTGTAAGGCAGAAATCGATCTCTACCGGGAAAACACTGATGTCAGGAATGGACCTGTTGGAACGGAAAAACCCAGAGAACAATCAACTCTGGTTAACTACTCATCTGGCGGGGGTTAGGTGCTGGTTTATTGTGCCATCAGCAAACATTGCCCAGAGGCTGTCGCAATACCCTAAATTCCAACCCCCCTGCAGAGACTCTTATCTCAGAACTCTGTCTCTGGTTCCCTCGTCGTACTTTTCTGTGCGGTGAAATTGGGGACAGAGAAATGAGCATAAGAGTGTCAAACTGAAATACAATATTGGAAGATAATTTCTGTAGAATGTTTGGACTCATTTTAATGGTCTCGGTCTGAGTGGGAAAATGGTCTCAGTTCTCCAGCTGTATATATTAATTCAAACATAGATATCAGAGACCTGGTATTTTTGGTCTCTGTGAGAGTGCAAAGGTATCTCTCTTGGGTGGGGGTCCACCCCAATTTTGGGTGAGAACTCCATCCATTTTGGTTGTTAATGTGTGATTCTCATCTTGAGAAACCTCTTGGGGGTTATCTATGGGGGTAATTATTAGGCCAGATGCAGGACTAAAATGTGTACTTAAGGGTAAGACCGTCAAAGAACTTGGAGCATTCTGCAGTTCAGATCTCCCTCACATCCGTGTGAGTAGCCACTTCTAAGCAGCCAGGTATGTTCATGTTCTCTAAGTGTTTTTATGTTTCACGTGGTGTTTTAGAAAGTTATACTCTTCATTTTAGACTTGTTGAATTTGTAAACTGTAGTAGGGCACTTGTACCTGTCGTAATAAATTGGTAATTCTGACCCACTGTGCCTCTTCCGAAATTCTTAACTAGAAAAGTATCTTAGGTTCCAGTGTTTCCACAGATGTCGGGCTAGAGGTAGTTTCAAGCCCCAAGTAACCACAAGCGTAAAACTTTGGGGGAACTGGCTATGTCTCAACTGGACTAGACCCGCTACAGCTAACTGTTAATTGTATTATGTAGCGGTGGTGAGCCGACCAGCCTCTGCACTGGATCGAATGGTTATACGGGATCGATGCCTCAGCCGGGCACCCGTCCCTGAACCAAGTCGACTAACATGCTGCAAGGTCCCGTAACGGAGCTGTAAGACCTCTGAGCTAGATCTAGAATAGTTTCTGCCTGTGCCGTGGGTGTGTCAATCGGCCGTGGCATTATCCTAAGCGCCTCATTCCAAGGCAAGCTGGTTACTAAAAAGTAAGGGAGGAATTCATATACAGACGATAGGTGTACAAAAGAATGAATTGGAGATCAGCCTACAAAACCCGGTAGTTATATACATTAAAAAGATAGGACCTATGGCTGTGTCCTTAAGAGAGTGGAGTCAGACAAAGAAAATGGAGTCAGATCATATATGTTTGTATTAAGAAAGGTGTTTTAATCACTGTTACGTTTTCAGAAAAGCGAGGAGAAAGACGCACCGACTCAAACCTTCCAGACACCTATTCCCTCATTGGTCTAGGAAATATCGTCTTACAGAGGTGGAAACATTGGGCCTCATTCTCGAACGCAGTTAAGAAGAATTTAAGAAGAATTTAAGAGGAATTTCTTCTGAATTGGATTTAGGACAACATTTGGCATTCATGAAAGTTTTCTCATCTGGGATTTGCTCTGAACTTCAGAAGACTTTCCGAACTCGAAATAGCAGTCGTAACTCGGCCAGAGTTTTCTCAAATGCGATTCCTTAAAAAACGGGGCCATCTTGTGGTTTTTTGAGGAATCGCATTTAAGAAAACTCTCCGTGTTAATGAATTTGTGAGAAATCGTTGGTGATTGCGTTCACATCAACTCTACAGATCCTCGGATTAAAGTATCATTAACAATTACGTTTCACATGTAGGCCTATAGTCATGATTCTACGAGGCACCGTGATGTCATAAAATAAATAAAAGCACTACACCGGAATGCTGCGAGCGTCGTTTGGCACTGCCGTCTGTGCAAGTACGGCAATCCAGAATTTTCAAGTAGTTCCACGTTGGTGGAACGAACTGCCTAGCACGACCAGAGCAGGCGCGTCCCATTCTACCTTTAAGAAGCTTTTGAAGACCCAACTCTTCAGAGAGCACCTCCCTTCCTAACTGGCACTTCGACTAGTGCTTAACTTGCACTTATAGCAGTTACATTCCTGCACTTTTCCTATTTCCTATTTCGTTTTTCTATTTCTTATGTAAAGTAGTATTTATTGTTACACTAGGTCTCTATTGCTCGTAGCTTGACTGTTCTATCCCTTGTACGTCGCTTTGGACAAAAATGTCTGCTAAATGACTAAATGTAATGTACACGAACACTGCTGTTGCTTTCGTGTAGATTCGGTCGATTCCGACTGCACACGTCACTACGGTTGCGTGCCCTTATAAGGAGCTGGCAGGGCGTGTATGTATGCAAATTCAGGAGCACGAGAACGCGCTTTCAATTTAAGAAAACTCTTCCGGGGGAGCACAGCCCAGAAAACTTCTGCTGCGTAGGACCACATTTTCAAGCGTGCATGAATTTGGCGGATGTCTTTTGCTTACGTTGTTTTTCCGAAGCCCGTAAGAAACATTTCAGAAGAAACTTCAGAAAATGTTCGAGAATGAGGGCCATTATGCTTTGGGGCTGTTTCTCTGCCAAGGGTACAGGACGACTCCACTGCATCGAGGGGACTATGGATAGGGCCATGTAATGTGGAATATTGGGCTTGAACCTCATTCCCTCATATTGAAAACGCAACCTTAAGGATTTGGAGAGGATCTGCAAAGAGGAATGGACCAAAATCCCTCCTGAGATGTGTGTAAACCTGGTGACCAACTACAAGAAAAGTCTGACGTCTGTGCTTGCCAACAAGGGTTATTCCACCAAGTACTAAGTCATGTTTTGCTAGGGGTTCAAATACTTATTTTCTGCATCAAATGCAAATTAAGTCATAAATGTTATAAAATGCAGTTTTCTGGATTTTTTTGTTGATATTCTGTTTCTCACTGTTAAAATATACCTACTATTACAATTATAGATCACACATTTCTTTGCAAGTGGCCAAACTTGCGAAATCGGCAGGGGTTCAAATACTTATTTTCCCCACTGTATGTGGCTTGGAAGATATCCTTTAGCATAGTCCTTGAATGAAGAACAGTCAAATATCTCAATTCTAATATTCAAGCTGGTTCATGGCCTCTGGAACATCACACTGGCAGCCAGGTCTTCCCAAAGGACTATATGTTTGATCTGGCTAATTGATTTTCACAGAACTCCTACCCAAATTAGATTGGAGCCGTCCTGGGCGTGGCTAACTGATAAGACCTGGAACCAGAGGAGGCAGGAAACTGGCTGGATAGCCTTGACATGACTCATCAGTGGCTTTCAAAGGCGTGCTATTGAATGAGTAACATGCATCTGCTATAAAATACCTTGATGAGATTGTCATGTGTTCAAAATAATATCATGACATGCATGACGTATGAGCATCGCTGTAGAGTTAGGACTTTTTTTGTGGGTGACCTTGGGCTAAATGTTCTGATTCCCTTATCCAAAGGTCTTATAAGGCCACTGCATTTGAACTTACAACACCTCTTGACAAAAGCAGCTTTTTCGTTGTACTAAAAGGGAGGAATATATTACAGTCTATATATTAATATATTACGTCCACATAGGAAGGGTAGGCTTAGGAAAAGGTTGAGATGATTTACCCATCATTCCATTTGGTGCTGTGTCTTTAACTGAGAGTAAATGCTCTATATATGCCATCAGTGATTGAGACAGCTCTGGTGGGGTGGGCGGGGATGAGTTGTGTGGGGCTGATTTCATAATGCCGGACGTCTCCATCCCAGACAGAGAAGTGAAAAGCTCTGCAGATTACCTTTCCTGCAGATGGCAGGAAGCCTGTGAAGACTTCAAATATTGCGCAACAACATGAGCGTAATTAGAGTCGTCAGAGGTAAAAATGGTTGTTGTTCTTTGTATTGCAAAATGTTCCATTACGACAGAGGGGGGTTTTTTTTTGGGAAAGATTTTAATAGTTATTGAATGTTCTACATCTTACAGTAAATATTATACAATTACAAACTTGGCTTAATTATGTCACAGAGATCACTAACTGATCCTCAAAAAAAAAAAAAAAAAAATGAACAAAAACATAAAAAAAAAAAACAGATTTACACTTCATATCACAAGCCTGACATGGGTCTCCCTGCTCCACAAGCCCATTAGCTGATGCTGGACATTCTACGATTCTCAAAACATTGGTGAAAAACATGCCCAGATCTAACCACAACATTGTAGGAACATTACCAGAACACAGTGTCAGCTGGGTTACAGTTTTCTTAGGTGGGGGATGTCCCTATAAATGCTCAGGATATATCTTGGAAGACAAGGACTCTTACATTACAATTAGTGTTTCACATTTTCTTTTTTTTTCCTACACTTTGAAATCAAAATCTCCTATTAACAATGAACTTACTGTTTCCCTCACAGTAGCGTTTTTAACTACAGGGTTCAACCTCAGTCTTGGGATCATCTAAACATTTTGACTGACCGGAGGAAGTGGGAGCAAGAAACATTATGTATGCAAAATCCAATATTCTCATATGTGACATTATGTCAATGTAATCAAATCAGATCATGTTCTTGTCAATTAAGGGCCCCCTTGATCTCTAACAGAAGGACTGCACTGGACTGGTGCTAGTGGAAACACTGTGTTTCTCTCTGATTCTAACCAAGCACAAGATCGTCACACCACTTTCTGTTGTGTGTTGGTTTCAAATTCTAATTGTGGCATGGAATGTGATGTGAACAGATGTCAACAAATGGGGTAAACAAAACAACAAAATCTACCTCTCTGGCAAAAGTCATGGCAACACAAAATACGTTTCTATACCTGCATCCTGGTTTTCCTGCCAACAACAATCAATAGCCGACCCATGACTGGCCAAGTTTTCCAGGTTCATAAACGTCACCTTGGCTGGTTTATTTTCATTCCGTCATATTGAAATATGTATGACTGAATAAGCTGAAGCAGAGACATTTGGATCTTGTCCAGATGTCGCTGTTCAATTTAGGCAATGGCTAATGAGTAAATGGGCTCTGATTCTAATGCTGATTTGAAGCTCAGATCTTTTTTGCTTTTTAACTGAATTGAGTTTATATAACTGTGAATAAACATCATCGCCTTGCTGCAAATATAGTTAATAATATGAAGTCCCTTACATTTTTAGAGTTATAGAAGCATGATGGTGCCCCCTCCCCTCTTAAAGTTTACAGGGGTAGAGAGATGGCAAAGAAAGACTCTAGTGTACTTGAGAAAGAGAACCCCTTTAGACTTGTGCTCTGAAATGCCCACGAACCGCACAGACGCATCACACTTCAGCTCAACCATAAAGATCCTCTATTTAAGAATAATAAACATCAATCATCATTAAAACCTTAAATAACACTTATGGTAAAAAGCGCTTAAATCACATGTCAGAATGGACTTCCGCAAATCCTAGGTTATTTCCTCTCAAATTTTTAAAACCAACCTGTGTTTTCATTTGAAAATTATTTTGTCTTTTTTTTTATATATATCTCAGCTCTCAGTGTAAAATATATACTGGATGACAACTGCCAAATCCTAGGATGCATCTCTAGAGGTCTGAAAATCCACTGTGGATCACCAGAATTAGATCTGGCACTTCCCTGCATTTGTCACTGGGCCAGAGAACCTATCAAAAAACCAATTGCATTGTTCAAGTCTTAGTGTTACAAATCAATGAGTAGCAAAGATACACTAAACACGTTTGAATGCTCCCTCTAATACTGATGTGAGAGGAGAAATGCCTTTGTTGTTTCTTGGTTTTGACCACCCCACATTTTGGGAGAAATGGACGAGAGAGGATGTCAAAGAGTTCAGGCAAAAGAGGAACATTGAAATGAAGAATGCTTACACGAGATCTACGCAAGATAGTAGAAGTTGAATCCTTACCGTCAGTGGTGAGGCAGCTCAAACTCTAGAGTCTAAGAAATCACCCGCAATTAAACCAAATCGGCACAGAATAATAATCTGTTCCCCAAAGAAACCCAAACAAAAGAATTTAACTAATCAAACTGCATTACTGCCATTGTTCTTCAGCCACTGGAATGCCATTTTCTTTTCACGGAAAGTGCTCCCATTCAGTAGGAATGTTTTTAAAACATTACATACTCCATATATAATAGTGCCTCTTTATATCAACCCTCCCTTTGACATACTCTCTCTCTCTCTCTCTCCCTCTCTCTCTCCACCCTACTCTTGTAGCTTCAGAGGGAATGTGATTGCTCGGGAAAGATTTTTGAAAGCACAACCCAAAGCTGCAATCCAACTTGATGCAACCATGCTTTGCAAGAGAGCACAAAGCTGCTCTTTGTGAGTATATATACTGCATTCTTTTGCATGACCCATGCAATGTTACAGACAAATATGGTTCACTTGTACGCCTAGGCTACTCCACTGAGAAACATCAACTTTCTTGAGCTTGAGATATTGAAATAGTGGTTAATTTGCCTTAATGATTAAAAAGAATACTTGATGCTGTCCGCTGAGAATTACTTACAAACACGTTATTGTGACTAAAGGGTACCGTACTAAAGAGTTGTTCTTTTTTTCCTTAACATTTCGTTAAATAAAATAATGTACCTTGTACCTATGTACTGTATGAACTTATTGTCTTATTTGTCATTGTGCAATGCTTCTTCACACATATTGAATAAGGTTATTATGATATGTACTGTACTATAGTCATTTCTGGGTATATTATGGTAGACTACTGGGATATCCTGGAATAGTTCACAGAATTGCTATCCTTTCTCCCCTCCCCGTTCTGCTTTTTTACAAAATGTCATTACTGTTATGGGCCAGTAAGGCAGGCTTTCTTATTATTGCATTTAAGAACTGGTTTGATCTCAGCCGCTACACATTTCATCCTGTGCAACAAAGCCCACCCATAACCCACCATCCCTCAGAGGACTTGGGTCAGTGCTGCTGTGCCACTAGTCTTAACAGCAAGGCTGGCCTGGGAGGAGGAGAGGGGGCAGGGTCACGGGTCACCCTCAGTGCCTCTCTGTGGGCCTCTGCTTTAATCTGTTCTTGAGTTTCTGTTCTTACTGAACTCCTTTTAAACACCCCCAAATCCACTAGCATCCCTTTAACTCCTTGACGCGTTTTCCTGAATGTTCTTGGATCCAACCTGACCCCCCCCTCCCCCTTATGTCCTCACAGGGCTTGGCACTCATTTTAAATTCACTTTTTTGATTATTAGATTGACATCAGACCTGAAAGTCCAGTTAAGTGCCACACACACACACACACGCACGCACACACATACACACAAACACACATATCCACGCATACACACACGCGCGCACACACACACACACACACATAGATCCTGCTTAATGTTCAACCCTTAAACCCACTGCACACCCATACACATGAGAATGTTATGTGTAATGTGTGTGTAGCAAGAGTGGGAGTGGGGGGCCGTGTGTGTTTTTATCATGAATGTGTGTGCCTACGTGCAATTTGCGTGCGTAGCATGAGCACACACATGCACACACCTATTATAAATATATATACGCGTTATAATTTAGAAGCTGACTAATAAACAAACTGGTTTACTCAAAAATGCTTTCTACTCTGTGAAAACTAAGTACTCCGATACCTAATGAAATTGAAAACCACGATTTGCACTGCCAGACAGCGAATATATTCAATACAAATCTACCTAATAAACAGCTACAAGCTGGAAGACACCCTTGTTATCGGTACTGGAAGATGAACAGAAATCTGAGGGGGAAAAAAAAATTAACGGAAATAAAAAAGGGTTTAAAACAAAAGACCTTAACCTTTCGCAGACCACTCTGAGAGAGAATAAGGGGAAAAAAACCCTGAAAATAATAATAATAATAAAAAAAAAACTGTGCTAATATCTAAAAGTTAGAAAATTTGGCAGCATAAGTTCATGATTATGATGATAACCATAATGGTGATGACATTGCGCGCTTTAGCACACACCTACACACAAGCGTCATTACGGAACATAAACAGATCACTTAAGAGTTGTGGTTGGTCAAAATCATTCTGGAGTTTCTCTGGAAATAATGATGAAGATTGTAAAAATAAACTGCAACAACTGATAGGCAAAAAAAAAAAAAAAAAAAATGTTCAGAAACAAAACTTTAAATAAAAAAATAAAAAAGCAGCTTTTACAAAAACACTCAAGAATGCATAAAGTGACCCTTGCACTTTTTTTTCTTTTGTTCTTGCAAACAGACGTGGCGTTTCCATGGTGATCACAGAGCGCCCATGTAAGACTTGAGTAGTTGCATACGATGTTTGGACTCCAGATCTGCAATGTAAAGATGGCAGGGAATCAAACTCAGTTAGTCTCTCTTCACACTTTCCCATCATGTGTGTGCATGAGTGTGTGTGACATCCTTACATGATATGGTAGATGAGCTCTACCAGTGAGGTGGCACATAGCTGTAGCCAGGGGTTCCTTGGGGCCTGTATGTTGGCACGGTAACGGGATGCGCTCCCATAGGATTGTGCTGAGGAGTGGTCAGCAGGGTGCCTGGAGGAGAGAAGAGAGGACCATCAACCCCTCTGCCACTGGGACGCTCCTGTCTCTCCCACTGTCCATACAATGCTCATAACAACTGGCTCATAACATCCTAGTTTTACAGATGTGAGATTAGTATACTATACTGTTATGTTTAAATTTCAAACGTGTGTGTGCATTTGGGTGATTGTGTGTCTCAGTATGAGTGTGTCTATATGTGTGTATATGCTTTGGTCTGAGAGACTTTCTCTTTGTGTATATATATTTTAATTTGAGAGACGGTCTAGGTGTGAATGGTTTTGTTTTAGAGTCTGTGTCTGTGTGTTTTAGTGTGAGAGACTGTGTCTGTCTACATGGGCTTCAGTTGGCAAGAGTGTTACCTGCTGACATGGCCATCGTGGTACCGGCCACCATGCCCATAGCCACGCCATTGGAACGCTGGGCCTGGACTTGTGCCGGGTAGATTGCAGAGGGCATGCTGTTGGGCTGCACCACGGTGGTGTGGTGGATTACATGCGGCTGGGCCGCATACATGGGCTGTGTGTAGTAAGCACCCTGCGAAGAGAAAGCAACAAGGGATCACTTGCTGCATCTGTATTTCACATACAGCTTGACCATTGACCATTAACTCATGCACTTTTCAGCCCAGCGAGAGACCAATATCCACCCATTTCCTTTGATCACCTAATAATCTATACCCCAGTGGACCTATGCACACCTAATGACATATGGAAATGGGCTTCACTAATGATCCATATAATGACTGCTTCCATGGATATCAAATGACCTTTGATACTAATTAGGACTGCACGATTTGATGAAAAAGTCATATTGCGATCTGAGCATCCGAGACAGCCTGCAGGGATGCACTGTTTACAGTAATCTATGTAACGACCAAGTCATTTACAACAACACTTTTGCACAGTCTAAACCACCTACACTCTTACTATACATATAACCAACCGTACATATGCTGTTCATACTGTACATACAACTGTCCATTTGCACTCTCTATTCTCTAAATCTGTCCACCTCTCTTCTGTTCAAACATATTTAAAATATTTACATATATAATATTTCTATATTGTAACTCTCCACTGTCCATCACTGTACATGCTGTAAGATATAGCATCACTTATGCTGTAGTACTAACTTTTCCTGCACTTATCTGTAAATAATACTCTATTTTTGAACTTCTGGTTAAATGCTAACTGCACTTTATTGGGTTTGTGCCCGCACTCTGCACAATGACAATAAAGTTGAATCTAATCTAATCAAACTGATTCCCCATAGACCCTCTCCATTATGGGCCTAGCGATGGATTACTCCTTTGCCTGGAAAAGCTAGAGGAGGACCTCCAGTTTAGCATAGCCCACCACTTGATATAAACATATTCAATTTAACCCTGACTTGTTGCCAGTACGCTTTCCACTGGGGTTGCAGTTGAAATTATTGTTAGAATGAAGTTATTCTTCACCCCTTAGCATTATACTTATAAATGTAGCCCAGGGAGCAGGCTACATTACTATAAAGTACTTCATTAACAGTGTAATTCAAAGTACTTAATTAAGAGTGAGTAACAGGTCAATGTGTAGGCTATAATTAAATTATCCAAATAGTTTTTACATATTTAGCTAGACTATTCTAGATGTCCTTGCATTTCAATCATATTAAATATGGATGAAACGGACAAAATAGACAACATAGCCTTGCAATTTACAGCAACACACTGCCAAAAAGCCTCCCTGGTCTTTTGGCCACCATTTAAAGCACATTGGATTGGATTTCCGTCTATATTACGAGCAATAAGACAAGGGTTATGGAAACCCTTCTTATGGCAACCAACTCATGGGACCCGTGCCAGAGGTCGACCCAAAATGAGCTTAGTCGACTTGCTTATGAAGGATGCGGGGGGTTGCAAGCACTCAGGAGTTGGCCAGCTGCATGGAAGACAGAGACGACTGGAAGAGGCACTTCCAAGCCTGACTCGACTTGAGTCACCGGATGGTATGGGTATGGGAACACAATTTACACATGGGCACACAATTCACTGATGATCAAATAGACATAGGTACTGCACAGGGGGTGTACACCTACTGCACTGTGGACACTCTACTTTTGAGCTTTTTTAACATCTGTGTAAATATGGAAAGCTGCTAGTATTTCATATCTCATTCCTATCCAAATCAAATCGTCTTGAATTGAATTGGACTGGATCAAATCGTTAGCTTGTGAATCACTATCAAATCAAACTGGGGTCATCTGTGCCAATACTCAGCCCAATCAACTGCAGGAAATGTGTCATTTTCTGAAGGGATCCACAGTAAATGTGTCATGATGAGATGCAATGACCTGTACTGCATTGCCACCGCGCTAGCTGAAATGTTTTGTTATCAAGTGAAGAAATCATGCTGTACCACAAATTCAATCAACTCTGTGTTGCATTTCACTGTCTAAAGAACTTGCTTCGTAAAACAAATCGACAAAGCCACATTGCATTCCATTGTGTATCATTTTTAACCTGACAATCAACAGTCTACATTGCATTTCCTTCAGACATGTGCGGTGATCATGCCTTAATGAAATGCAATTGCTAGATGATGTCTCGGTAGGTATCGCACTGCTCCTTGTGAAAGGGTAAGCAGCGATTAGCTAAACTGTCAGTGTTCATCCAACATTTCTTCAGGAATTTGTTATGCAGGTTAATCTACGATTTACAAGGAAACCTGTTGTCAAATGATTACATTGAGTTAAGTTGAGTGGCTGATTGACAGCTTTGGCCTGGCGATTACCATCATTGGGTCTTACTTCCCCCAGGTGGATAGATTTAGCTAATCACTGTGCATACCTTATACGTACAAGGAGCATTCTGACAACTACTGTGTCGCCATCTCACGTGCAGGAGGTGGAGACTGGACAGCAATTGGATTTCATTAAAGTTATTTATGCTATTATGCTTTTTTCCCCTTTCCTTTAGTGTGTTATATATATATTTGTTGTGCATGTAGACAGTCTGCAAAGTTACAAAGCCCAAAGTACATGCCAGAGGGAGTAACTTTCTCCCACAAGAACCACTTTTTTCAGCTGCCTGAAACACCTTGTTGGAATTCCGGCCCTTTTCCTTTGTTACAAGATGATGCAATCCCGTAACACAATCCTTACTGTCCGCCTGGCAGACCAAACAGAGCTTACTGATGGGGGGAGCTTAAAGACACAGGAGCTCTAACCGGGTATTTCAGACAGAGGTTGAATAGAGATGAGAAAAATATATACCGGTATGTGTTTTTGGAATTGTTGATATTTGAGCTTAAGGTTTGTTGATATTTGATCAATCAAATCAAATTACACCCCTTCCGTGCTGCTGAAGCACTGTGTTGACTGGCTGGGATTGTTTATGGCCCGCCCCGTGCCACTATGTTTGTTTCCTAGGGATCCTTTCAGAAAAACCTTGCGTTTGAGTACTGGAGTGATTGTGTTTAATAATGGCACGGATCTCTTTTCATAGTTGTGAGAATCCAACCAGTAATGACATGTGCACCTGCAGTCTTTTCATTTCCATGCTTGCTTATCTGCTTAAAGTAACACTATGCAACAATTTGACACTTTTTGAGGTATGGTTTTATAGGCAACTAGTTTTGGTAACATCCTCACATTCATTTTGATAGCATATGGTCATGTGAAGGACAGATAAACACCTGTGTATTTCCCACTATCCATCCAGGATACGCACTATGTAGTTCTGTGTTTCCTGGCTGGAACACCTTGCAAAAATGGAAGAAAAGCTTTCACAGCATGACATTTACAGCTATACTGCCAAAAGACACCAGTTAGTGTGTTGGCAAGCTTCTATCAGTGTCAACTGGGCTGTTTTTTGCATGCCTTTTAGGTAGTTAGCATGCTAGTTTTGGAACAGAACTCCTTATTGCTGCTTTAAATAACATGATATAGTGAGTTTTAAAATACTTAAAATACAAGACAAGGGCAAGAATGTACAGTATATTTAACTATAACATTTACTGTATATCCTAGATAAATCCCTATGGCAAGCATAATTCTGTTACATTCTAGGATTATGTGGCAATGTGTTGGACTCCTTAAGCTCTGTGCTTCGGTTACATTTTGATCCTTATTCTGCACTCTTTACTATCTCCTGCTTCTATGAAATATTGATACCCGAGACAGGGACCTGATGCCTCTCCTGACAGGCAGTGGATGACAGTTGGTCATGATATGCACACACCTGGGTCAATGTGTATGTTATGTCTGCTACAGACGTGTTTGTCTTCATGCTGACCATCAGAAGAATTTCTCAAGATATGTGCACATATATCCATCCATACGAGTGCAGAGGAGCATGACTTACCTGAGCATAGAGGTTCTGCTGGGGGAAGGCACTTCTGATGGGGTACATGGTAGCGGGGTAGGGGTTGGGGGAGGGGGAGTAAGGTGGAGGGGCTCCATTGCTCTGGGTGGGGGGCACTTTGTAGGGCGTCCCTGCAGTATATCCTGTCGCAGGAAGAGAGGGAACGAGAGAGAAGAGACAAGAGTGAGTTCATGGGGCGGACGCAAAGAGAGTAAAGACAGGAGTAAGATGGCTCACAGCTGTCAAGCGATGTCCGGTGAGTTGGATGTTTGGATCGTTTGATATCTTGTGCTCCCCCCAGTGGCGAGCCCTGCAACTTCAGCATCTCAATCTGAATTTGACTAGCGCTGTCTGCACTGTCATTCAGCAGCTAGGATACTGCAAGGGCTGTCTTACTGCCTCAATATAAATGCGCCATAAGGGACAAACTCGAAGTGCCATTTTCTTTCTTTCATAGCCCAGTGTTATTTTTGACATAGAGCCAGCACTCTGAGCACACAAACACACACATTATAGAGCATTAGATCTATTAGATGACAATATCATGCCAACAAAAGTCTTAAAGACCATCATGCAATCTCCATGAAACAACACACCATAATTTATTGAATGACAGACGAATGGTCAAATCCCACACACACGAACAGCAACAACACAGACAAAAGCAAAAACATTTAGGTTACAGCATGGCCTTAATGAGGTTTTAGACACAACAATGAATGTAGTTTATGGATCAGTTTAGAGCAAAAACAACAACATTCATGAGATCAGCTCCCACAAACACAGTCCAAAATTCAAAGGAGACACCACTTCCTGAGAATCCCTATGTCCATGATAAATGCGTCTCTGTTATGCCGCGTGTAATGACACTAAATCGCCATGGTGACCTTTCTGTGGCCTTATCAAGTGTTCCCTGAGGGGCCCTTGGTGCCCGTGGACTTCTGTCTCTGCATACCACTAGACCTGATTTAACTGACTGAGTGCTTTGATAATAAGTTTACTGTCTGAGTCAATTCCGACAATGCTTAAGTCCTTGCCACTGAAATAATACAGGACGTGGCATTTAATGGATGCTCCCCCCCTGAGTCTTCCAGTGATGACAGCAGGTTTCTGATAGCTGATAGTATCCTCTGAGGAGTGGCACATTAGCTTTACTCAATGGCATGTGGTACACTATGCTGACTCCCCGAGGAACAGCTACACTAGTGTCTTGTGCTGGATGAAGTGCATTCAAGCATCTGTTGGCCAAACAGGGAAGAGTGCAGTGTGGTCAGACAGGACCACTGGGCCACATCTGAACCGCTAAAGCCTCCTGAGGCCTGAGCTGTTCCATTCACTCAAGTCAGTTAGTGAGTATGACAGAGCAAAGAAAAAAAGAATGTTTGTGTGCATGTTAAGCTGCCAAAACACTCTTCACTGGAGCAAGCAGAGTGTGATATGCCATGAGGTGTACTTGCGCTGCATGCTATGGTTGAGACCTATTGCTGGATTTGAGGGTATGTATGTATGTATGTATGTATGTATGTATGTGTGCTTCTGTGCTTTTCAAGTGTAGTTGGAATGACATAAATAAGGAGGTAAGCAATCATAGGTATACTTCATGTGCCCACATTTGTCCATCTACAATTTAACACTGTGCTGAAATCAATCTGTGGAATTGGTGGAGCATACTAGCATACCAAGATATGCTAAGACCTACATGTATCAAATCACAAGTGCAAATGAGCTTTAGTGGCAAATGTGAGTGTGTGTGAGTGTGTGTGTGTATTGTGATGATAGTGCCTTGTCGTCAGGAACAGTTATGTAGTAGATATGGGTTATATTTACTGTGTGTGAGTGTGTGTGTGTATTGTGATGATAGTGCCTTGTCGTCAGGAACAGTCATGTAGTAGATAGGGGTTATATTTACTGAATGCTGCAGACGAGGCCTGGTACTGCCTGCTCTCAGAGCCCGCGTCCACGGCCAGGTCATAGGAGCCGTCTGTGGCCCCGGGGCCAGCAGGGTTCTGGGGCCAGCTCTGCTTCACCAGCAGCACTGTCCCAACACACACAACAGAACAAGGGCAGGGTGGTTACACACATAGCACAGAACGGCACGCTACAGCTTCTGCCTCCTCTCCTCTCATATCTCCTCTCCTCCACTCTCTCCTTATATCAATATTCGGGCCCTCCCCTGCCCCCACCTCTCTAAGGTGAAGCAGCTCTTTCTTCTCTAAGCCATAAAGTGGTGAATGCGCAGTGCATGTATTCATTCATTCCTTGAACCACTTTTTGGCTGCAGTGTGCAGTGCAACTACCATGTCTGCCACCAGAGGGAGCCCTTCAACCATTCACAGTCTGCTTGATGATGAGACAAAAAAACAGCACCCGAGAAGAAAGGAACAAAGCCTCGGGGCCATTTCTGTGCTCTCTGCACACTCAGAGGATGGACCACGCCATTACAGCCTTTGAGTCATATAACTAAAGCATAGCTTGTGTGCATATTTGGCAGGTTTCCCACAGCAAAACCAGCTACTCGCATACATCAACGGGCTTATATTTTTCTTTTATAAGAAAAATATATATTGTATGGTAATTACAAAAAGAATCATGTCAACAAGATCAACATGTCAGTAGTCACCTATTGACATTCTTGTCAATATAGCCCAAAATGTGTTATAACTTTACAGAAATAACTGGTCATCATTCACTTCATTAGTACAGAATGAAAATGTATCCTTAAATTAAATTAAACCTATTCCAGAGTTCTACTGGCATGTAGATGAGTAGACAATGAGAGCATTTGGGTGAACTACCCCTTTAAAAAATGTGAACATGTTAGCCTCACGTCATCAAGCACCTCCTTCACGCATCACTACCACAGCAGAGAGAACTGCACTCAGACTCTGACTGCCAGCACCACTAACATTAGCAAGGGAACTATCATTAGCAATCAATCAATCTACACAGAAGATGAGAACAGAATGCTACTTCGTCCATCTTCGCCTTTACGTTTGTGGCCATCGGCCATTATTTCTTCATGTGTCCAAGTGATGAATGCTGAGTGCTAGTATTGATAGCTCATCGGCCCCGGCTTACATTAAACTCAGCTGGATCATAATCTCCAGTTAATAAAAAAGGCTTAACATTTTTTTTACAGCTTCACATTTCAACATCTGCCTGTGGTGGCTTTCAAGCCTACAAATAGACTTTACTGGATCAAGAGAGCCATAAAAACTGATCATGTTTAAAGGGGAAGCACTGGAACACACATGGTAAAAGAGGATTGTTTGTGTGTGTGTGTGTGTGCATCAGTGCATGGGATGACTGTGTATATTGTCGGCTCTTTCTAGAAGGGTGATTCTGGTGGATGGAGCCACGGCGACCAGGACCTCTGGCACCCCACCCGCCTACCCCTTTGACTCGGTTACTTGTCATCTCACTTCAGTTCTGTATCGATTTCAGCAGCTCTTTGATGTTACACATACAACAACAAGGTGGTACAGAGAGGGCTTACTGGGTCACATGATTTTGTGCAAAGTTTCATGATGAATACGTCCTAACTACTGATAAATGATAAAAAAAGAGCTGTCTGTGCTCCTGTACGCACATGTGTTATCACATGTATAACTTCATGTTCAGTCCTTTTATTGTGTGTTTCTCCTCATCACTGGACAGATGGGCCATGTCCTTTCTATTGAAAGAGAGATGTTCCTTGCCACTCTCACCATGTTCTTGTTCTAGGGGAGTTCTTGCTTTGGTTTCTTTATGGTGCAAAATTATATTATTCATTGGTAATACTGCTACGTGAGGAAATAAAAATGCAGTTGAAACTGTGTTTTGCGGCGCCTCAGACAGAGCCTCAGCAGCATGTCTATAACCCTGAAGTTCAGGATGGGCAGTTGAGGGTCCATCTGTTTGGCTGAGATGAACAGCGTTTTGCAGGGTTGAAGCCAAATGCCCTGCTGCTACAGACACTCTCTCCAGACGCCGCAGCGTGACCTAACAGCGTTGCCCGGGTCTTCAGTTAGACTCCCTTAGCCCCGAGACTTCAGTCATGGCTGTTTACAAGACACTTTGCTACCAGAGGGGCTTGCTTGGGTTTGTATTTTCAAATGTAGCACTTTAGCAGCTACCTCAGTGACACTATTTGCAAGTGGAGCTCTAGGGATTCTATTATCAAACAGGTCAGTGTTTACACAATAGTCATTACAGGTCAGAGGTTTTGATCAACTCCACTGTCCTCACTTCAAGCTGCGTCTGAGGTAGCTGCACTTAGAGATACTCCAGCATGCTTAGTAAATGAGCATTCTCTGAGAGTCTATGCTGCACATTAGGGCTGCTCGATTATGGAAAAAATCATAATCACGATTATTTTGGTCAATATTGAAATCACGATTATTCAAACGATTAATTTTGAGTTTGAAAACATGATGCATTTATTTACTGAGAACTTTGAAATTTCTCCCTAAAAATTGTATTTGTTGTTTACACTGTATGCGTTGGAATGCGTTGATCCATCAAGGTTGACGGGTCCCCATTCAAAGTGAATGATAGGTAGCTCAGACACCTCGCAAATCCACTCAGACATATTTTTGAGTTACAATAATGGGGTTTTTACATTGTAAAGTGTCTATTTCTCAGTAACTTTATAAAAATATAAGCAAAAAAAAGTAAAACAAACAACTTTTAGGTACAAATACGACTATCTACGGAGTTTGGTCCGCCATCTATTTTTTTTTTGCTTCGCGCTCTTGAGCCGTGACCATAAACGTGATCTGATTGGCTAGAGCCTGTGCTGTCGTATGTGCATGAACGTCTGTGCAATTGGCTGTCAATGGTCGATGCTGCTGATTGGCGGCTCACTGGCATGTCCCGCCTCCTGCCAGTGGCATATACTTCCTGATGCCACATGCCAGTTAAATATTTAACTCCCTCTCGCCGCGTTGAATGCTTTTGGGGAAGGACTGAATTGTGCAAATAAATCGTTTCAATTCGATTATATGAGTTTGGAGATCGTTTGACCCAAAAATTGAAATCGCGATCAAAATTCGATTAATTGCACAGCCCTACTGCACATTGAGTCTGTGTTTGTCATATGAAATGTGCTTTATAAATACTTGATTTAGCATTACCATCACACCATCTGTACTGGCTGCTACATATCAGCCACCACTGTGCTAGCTCTTTTTACAAACAAAACACCTAATTTGCTGTCATTGGGCAATGTACTTCGATGACACTGGCACATAAGCAAGAGTGTACACGTGTGTGTGTATGTGTGGACTATACTGGTGAAGGAGGGTGGGTACATTTCTCTGTATGTGTGTGTGTGTGTGTGTGTGTGTGTGTGTGTGTGTGTGTGTGTGTGTGTGTGTGTGTGTGTGGTCTTACCTTGTTAATGTTATGGATGCCAGCTGGCTCAGGCATGAATGTATACAAAGCCAGTTTGTACTGTGTCGTCTCGGAGCTAAGTATACATTTATATGAAATGTTATATATATGGCATGCAGGTCTGTGTGTGTGTGTGTGTGTGTGTGTGTGTGTGTGTGTGTGTGTGTGTGTGTGTGTGTGTGTGTGTGTGTGTGTGCGCTCTTACCTGGTGGATACCCTGGACTCCCTGTCTGGTAGAGGTTAGGTGTGTAGGTAGGAGCTGCGGTGGGATAGCCTGACGGGTAACCTAGAAACAGAAATAGATTTTTGAACACCCAAAAGTCTGAGAGACACAGAGTGCACGTGTGTCGCTGTAAAACACGACACCACAGGCATTCCACTGCACGTTCTTTTGCTACACGATCGATTTCCTAGGCGGCCATCTTGTGTGCATCTGTGTGCCTGTGCGTTTTGACTCGTTACAAGTCATTCTTCATCTCTGGTTGGTTGGCGCTAGTTTTCGGGCCCCTCAAATTTCCAGCTCAAATAAAGCCAGTGGTCGCGTCCCGTTTGTCCTCATTCCGTCATTAGGCCACACTGCGAGCGGGGACGGCGGCCCGTGGGTTAGGACCCTTGTGGACGGAGCGAGCGGAGCGGAGTGGAGCGCGGGCGGAGCCGGACAGGGCACAGATGGCGTTCATTACAAATCGTCTGCCCGTGTATGACACACTCGGCTGACTCCACCGACACCTCCCCCTCACTGAGTGCAGCCGCGGAGTGTGTGTGTGTGTGTGTGTGTGTGCGTGCGTGCACCGTATGGAGGAAACCTCCGGAAAACCGTCCCCTTCAGATGACTATGGGGGCCTGTTTTGCATGTTTCAAACACCTCCCTGAGCCTTGAATTCAAATGATGCCATGTCCTCTTTCTCTCTCTGAGCTGAACGAATAGCCCTGGGGCACTGAAACACACTGCAGACGGATCAACGCCTATCAGCACCCAACTATCAGCGTCACCACTTAAGGAGCAGGTGAGCGTGGTCTCTCCCTAACACAGTTATATATATAAATAGCCTTTTGTGAAATCACGAAACATCAAAATGATGTTTGGAGCAATGCTGAGCAGCGCCTGAACCGCAGACAGCATGTGTTGCCTGAGGGGGGGAGGCCTCCTGCTGTTTGGCCATGTGTCCATGTGGGTCTGCTCACTCTCTACAAATAAACCCATCTCTGCATCGCCCCGGGGATTAACACGTCTCTGATAGACTCGGCCGGCTAAGATTAGCACTGGTACCGAATATGGCGAAACCAACACAGACAGGCAGGCAGCCCCATCAATTAAACATCCATCAAATTCTTCCTTTTCTCACCATCCATCATCTACTTTTGTAGCAGTGCCTGTGAGAATCTCAGGGGTCTAAATGTCCTCTGAACTGTCTTCTGAGGAACAGCTTTACTGATATCCCTCTCATCTGACTCCTCTTCTGTCTTTCCTACTCAGCTGTAGTTTCGTGTCGGTTCAGGTCTTATACCTCTCCACCTGCACTCTACTCGGCGGCTATCGTTCATCCTTCACATCCGTCTCAAGAGCACCCTGAGAATTAATCCAGCCCACCAAACACCATCAGAGGAAAAGCTCTACATGACGAGCCTACTTAACACCAGAAATACTTCCTACAGTGAACACCTCTCATAGAATCACTTGACTTTGGACATGGCGTGCTATTATTCCCTCAAGGTTGTTTTCTGAGCTTAATAAACTGTGTGTGTTCACTGTCATTCTCCCTCTCAGCTGGTAGACACTGAGGTCTGCATAATGACAACTGTCCTGATGCCTCCTTGTTTTGTCATTGCAGCTGCCTTTAACATAGACTACCAACACTACAGGTGCACACGGATCCTGCCACTCCAATTTCCTGTTAACAAAGCACCAATATCACCCTCTCCACCATTAGATTAGAATTACACTACTAATGAGACAGTAATGAAGTGGTGTTCTCTCTCGCTCTCTCTGGGTATTAAGCTCGTGGTGTGGCAGGTTGGTCGGAGGAGAGAGGGAGAGGAAAGGAGGGGGAGGGGGAAGGGGGTGTAGGAAAGGGTGAGGAGATGTGTGAGAGGTTCCGGGAGCGAAGTAGTGAGGCTCTGAATCACAGGAAGAGATCCCCCCACGCATGCCAGGGAGCAAGGGGGGGTGAGAGGAAAAGAGAGCGCAGTGAGGCTGTTGCCATGGAGACAAACAGGAAGCACTCCGGTGACTGCTACACTGGAACAGGACGGTGCGTTCATACAAGGACACAGACACAAACACACACACACACACAGAGAGAGAGTGTGTTTCTCCCTCTCAGCAGAACTTCTAAAAAGGATCGTTTAGAGACTCTAATGAGGCCATGTGATCGGCTTGCGCAGCCAAAATGGTATTTATTCAATTAACTTCTGGGTGTCTGCATTTCCCAGGGACCTTCTCAGGAGATTCACAAATGCATGATGACAATGCACTAATCTAGGGAGACTACTGAGCGCTGATTGATTGAATCTATTGAATGTCGTTAGTCTTACAGTAACCACCTCCAAACCCTCAGTGGCCACAGTTTTTCTTATTGAAGTACTGTAGAAGGTCTTAAGATACTGCCGGGTAAAAAAAAAGAATGTGGTTACAAGCTAAGTTGACTTCAGTTGATTCTCTTTCATAAAAGCTGGTGTAATTTGCCTCTATGCATGCATTCTATACTGCTGTAAGCCAAAAATATGAAGTATGCAATGGGCATCATTTGAGTTACTCCACGTCAGAGAGATATCATCAAAATAGACATGAATGAACATTAATCTTATATCTCGGTGAATTCATTTGGTGATGTGTGACTTACTTGGGAAAGAAAGATCATAAGATAATGTACCTGGTAACGGTTTCTCTCTCTCTTTATGTATGAATGCTTGTGTGTTTGTGTGTGTGTGTGTCTGGCTGTGTGTGCGAATTGCTTAATACACTTACCGGCATATGCCATATTCTTGGGGTTTCCGTAGGGTGTCCCGGGCTGGACGGGACTATAAACGGGGTTCATATTGGAAGACAGTCTATTCTTACTGCAAGAGACAGACAGACAGAGAGAGAGGGAGATCAAATAAAGACACAGAACAGAACAGTCTCTGCTGAAGTCCCTTCTGCTCCAAAGGAACTCCTTTGTGTACCGACACTTAAAATGATAACCTGTGAAAACCTGGAAAAAATGTAAAAAAGACAATTTCCACGCATCACACGAAACGCATATTCCAACCATGCATATAAGCATGGACACCGATCTCATACACATAAACAGACACCTACATCCACATAGACACATCTTCAGGCATTTAACCACTCACATACAAGCATAGATTCACACACATACACACACGTTCACACATACACAAACACAAACACACAGCTCACATTGTCTCAGGGAGAAATGTACATTCCTTGCCTCTGAAAATGCTACTGGATTTTGGGCGCATGGCTCAATAACAATCTAAGAACTGAGCCAAAGGGGGGGATTTTTGAATAGAATACACTAATCCTGAAAACAAACAGAGGAAGCACACAATGGCATATCCCACAAGCCTCGGCTATCACAGGGGCACCATAGCAACCAGCTGGGTTCACCGCATGTGCGCATTTATGTGAATGCAGCGTGTCTGTGTGTGCGAGTGTGTGTGTGTGTGTGTGTGTGTGTGTATTTGCACGCTTAGAGACACATGTAGCTTCTTACAGCTACATGTATTTGCACGCCCAGAGACACATGTAGCTGTAAGAACAGCACCCCAAGGAAGGAAGAAAAAGCAGGAGGGGGAAAGGGAGAGAGGAAACACAGAGAGGCAGACAGCTGCATGCAAAAGCCCTGTGCTCAGGATCAGCAATGTAGGGCTGATGTAGGGCAAGACCTCTGAACTCTGAAAACCCAGAGAGAGAGAGAGAGAGAGGAGAAAGAGAGAGGAGAGAGGAGAGAGAAACACTCACACACACACACACACACACACACACACACACACACACACACACACACACACACACACACACACACACACGCACGCAGGAATGGAGCTCAGCTGTGTTTGAGTCAGTGTGGGATGTGGCAATGGAAGGTGCTGGCCCTGGCACTAGTATGGGGCATGAGGTGGGCATATGGATTGGGGGTGGTGATACACAGCTGGTCACATGATCATCCTGTCAGCTCTACTTTTGAGTGGGCAAGGTGATATGTCAAAGAGCATGAACAATAGACACAAAAACACACACACACACAAACACACAACCTTGCGAAGCATTTTAGAACAAATATTTGAGCTAACATTTTCATCATTGTAATAGGGATTATCAGGGGAGGCATTCTTAAAGGTATACATACACATATATTCAATATACATAACATGAACCAAGGCCAAATCTGAAACACAATGGTTAGTTCACAACAGTCAGCCTGGAACTCAAAGAGAAATCAAGGTTATCAGTGTACAGATAATGTTCAGTTGTTTCCATTGGCCAAGGTCCTGGGTAAACCTCTTTAGAGTGTTGATTTCTAAATGTGTGCAGATTGTGTTCTGACCTGCTTGCAATAACCTGCAGGTCTGCAAATGGTATTGCAATTAAATCAACAAATTCAATCAGTCAATCAAATTCAATCAATTAAAGGTCATTTAAGAATGCTGAGAGGATAAATGAATACTCTGTTTCTGAGGGCCAGGACCAAGGCGTCAGAAAAGAAAAAGAGAGAGAATGACAGCATATGTGTGTGTGTGTGAGAGAGGGAGAGAGAGAAACCATATAAATGTACTGAAAAACATCCTTTGACTTACTGCACCTCTTTCACACTGTCCCTTTGCAGTTAGCACTGGTGCAGTGGAAATGAGTGCGTGTGCGTTGCAATGGGGTAGGGGCTCGGGGGTTGGAGGCTGCGTCTGGACTCACCTCCTCTTCCACGTCACGTGACCAAAGCCCCCTACCCACATTTATCTCCCCAGCAACCAATCCAGCAGAGTGCAACATGACCAGCAGTGACAAATGCTTTGTGTGTGAATGTGTGTGTGTGTGAGTGTGCGTGGGGGTCTGTGTGTGTGTGGTGTAGTGCGGTGCGGTGCGGTGGCGTGCCGTGCACTACACTAACCTCTTCAGGTTCTGACTGCTGTCTGGTTGGTACAAGAAAGTGAATTTGTCAGTGGGGTGCCCGCTTGCCATTCTCAGTGGGGGGAGGAAAGGCTAATGAAGGAGGAGAAGGAATGGATATGCAAATCTGAAAAATAAAAACCAAAGCAACGAGATCAACAGAAAACAAGGGAGCAAAGGGAGAGAGAGCGAGAGAGAGAGAGAGAGAGAGAGAGAGAGAGAGGGACAGAAATATAGAAACAGATAGACAGGAAGATAAAGAGAGAGACAGAGAGAGACAGAGAGAAACAGAGAGCGGATGCAAGATCATGATTATAACGGACAGATCATAAAAGGCAAAAAACAGCAGAGCAACAGCAAAAGCTAAAACAACAATATGACATATCACAACAGCAAAGCAAAGCAAACAAGCAAGAGAGGGGTGAGAGAGAGAGAGAAAGAGATAGATAGATAGATAGATAGATAGATAGATAGATAGATAGATAGACAGATAGATAGACACTAATAGACAGGCATAAAAAACAGCCAAGAAAGATGAAGTCAGAGAGAGATGAGAGATAGCGATCTAGCATCCCACTAGATTGGGAGAGGTATGGAGAGATTGAAAGGACTATGTAGACAGAGAGTAAGAGAAAGAGAGAGAGAGATGCCAAGAGAGATCGAACTGCAGAGGAAACAGCATTACAGATACTGTGACATGCTGGGAGCAGCATGACCAGACCAGCAGTGTGAACCAGAAGCCCACGAGTACACAACTGCAACACCTGCTACTGCGTTTGGCCAGTTATAGCATAGTATAGATCTCACACCAAATGTGTGTGTGTGTGTGTGTGTGTGTATGTGTGAGCACTGTTGACTTTACCATTATGGAAGACTGAGCGGGTCTGAAAATTTGCCGTGTATATATTCCATATTGTTTTTATCTGATACATAAACGGGTTTCGTACGTGAAAGGGGCTTATGTAACTCCTTAGTAGCTATGTGCTACGATTGCATTCCGGAGCCTTTGTCAGCTCTTCTGGAGACAGCCCCCAGTTTTTGGCTTGGCCATAAATCTCAAGTTACAAGCGTGGCTATGTCAGCCACCACCTAAACAGAGTTTACACCACACAACACACAACTTATGAAAGTGACATATATACACGTACATGTTAAGAACAAAGCACACAGTATGGCAATGTAATATGAAATTACGTCACCGACAAGTTATACCACAAAGGATGTCGGCTGTAAAGATGCAGTTCAAATTAGTCAAAAATGCTTTTGAGACCAGCGAGCCAACAGTGGACACTGGTTCTGGGACGTGGAGGCAAAAAAGCAGTTAACAGAAACCAATGGAGAGTCACCATCAAGGAAAGGTACAGATGGTCACAGTCTCAGGCTTCACCATCAATCTGCATGCCTGTCACTAGACGTATCAATCCTGTCGTCAACAAGAGCATGTGTGTGTGTGTGTGTGTGTGTGTGTGTGTTAGTACATGTGTGAGAGAGAGCGAGAGAGAGAGAACATAAGTGACAGAATATTTGATATACATATTATATAAAACATGTATGAGGACGGCAGGAGTGGGAAAGTACAAACGCAAATAGATGGGAAGCATAGGTATCAGAGAGAGGGAAAGGGGGAAGAGAATAACAGATACACCAACAGAAGGAGAAGATGGTGGACTGTGGGGAGACAGAGGGACAGACAGAGTACAGGCCAACACAGAGAGAGAAAAGATGGAGAGAAAGAGAGAGAGAGAGAGAAGAAAGAGGAGGGGTGGGTATTAATGTGTGTGTGCGTGCGCAAGTGTTTATTGGCCGCTCCAGCTCCCGTTCTGCTCCGAGGACTCTGGGTGATTAATCAGCCCCTGACAGGATCACCTTGTGCTGTTTGTGAAGGATGAAGGTGCCCCTCTCTTCCTCTCCGCATCTCCCTCTACCCCTCTCTCTCTCTCACTCCCTCTCTCTCTCCCTCTCTCTCTCTCCCTCTACCCCTCTCTCTCTCTCTCTCACTCCCTCTACCCATCTCTCTCTCCCCCTCTCTCTCTCTCTCTCTCTCTCTCACCCTCTACCCCTCTCTCTCTCTCCGCATCTCCCTCTACCCCTCTCTCTCTCTCCGCATATCTCTCTCCCCCTCTCTCTCACTCCCTCTCTCCCTCCCTCTCTCTCTCTCCGCATCTCCCTCTACCCCTCTCTCTCTCCCCCGAATACTGAAACCATGCTCAGATATGGCTGATTGACCGCTGCGTCGCTATTAATATTCTCAGCTGTGTAGGCTTACAGGAATGACTGGGGAAGATGACTGGTGTCGTGAGAGACCTGAATGCTCTCAATAATAGCGCATATAATTAGGAGCAGGTTCATTATGTGGGACTTAAGTCAGCATTGATTATTCCAGTATTGTGCAAAGATGAACTTGATATTGATTACTTGCTCATTGTTTGCAACATGGAAATAGCACCACAATGTGTTGCCTTATATGCATGCTTTAAAATGCAAGCAGAACAGGTAGCAAATGTCTTTTCAAAAGAATGCCTCTGTATTGTTTAATGTAAGGACCATGTGTTTTATATTACATCATCTCAGTTTCTTTTCAGCTGTTCCCTGGCATCCTAGCCTGGATACCAGACCGAACTTAGCCCCGCCCACAATTTTTTTGGTTGGGAAGTTCGGTCTGGCATTACTCCATTGAGGAGAAATTATCTGCGGCTCGATATCGGCCGTACCAATCAAATTGTTAAGGCGGGCTTTATACGATGATGGACAGATGATCAACAGTAACGTAACCAACCACGTCACCAACACACGAGTTGAATTCGTTTTCAACAAACATGGCTGCCGCTGGAGAGCTGAAATGTATAGATTCAAGTCCATTTAGACATTGACAGTGCATTCATTTTGAAAGAGGAACAGAGAAACGCGATTAAGGCATTTGTCAATCGAAAAGATGTTTTTGCCTTCCTTCCTACGGGATCCGGTAAAAGTGTAATGTATCAGCTGCCCCTGGTCACATACTACGTTGTTCTGATTGGTTGTAGGTAACCAATTGAGCGAAGAGGCATTTTTTCTCCTGGTTCGGTTGAAACACGCCCCATAATCACAGCCCAATGGAGCGATATCAGACTCATATTCTGACTAGAATTATGAGTATGACATCGTCAGGCTACTGGCATCCCCCTACCTTAAACTGTTTTCATACAGTGGTTATCAACAGTGAAAGAAACTCCCAAAGCCTGATTCCACATGCCAGACCTCAAAATATTTGTCTCAGGGTACTGTGTGTCCTTGTGTTGTGGTTGTGTGTGTGTGTGTGTACCAGTGGTTCCAAAATGGATTCGGACAACACTGAAAGACATTACTCATATCAATAACCATGCCTTCCTTGTGTTTTATTGTTCTGTTCATGAGGAAGTCATCCAGTAGGACGCTAACAGAAGCTAACAACAACACACTAAAGAAGGACATTGACAGAGAACATTGACAGAGGAAACGAGAGAGAGATAGACTGAAATAAGGGTTGAACACACAAGACAGAGCCTGAGGGCAATGGATCGTGCCTATAAATATAGATCCAGCTCTCCTCCTCTGCCACCTCCACACAATTGCCCAGACTGCGGGCACGCTCACAGAACGCTGCCTACTCTCTCTTCTCTCCAACCACACGCCCAGCAGCACAGCCCTCGGCTTACCACTCTGCCAGAGTAGATTAATCAATAGGCACTTTTTCCTCTGGAAATACTCCTCAGAAAAAAAACTTCCTTTGCCATGAGAACACTGTCATGTATATGGCTTTGATGGTGGGGAACAGCAAAAGGACTTAGGCATGCAGCCCTAGGTGTTTCATCACTAGCGGTACAGAGTGCTCACACAGAAAGGTATAACATATTTGCCATACCTCCAGCGCAGGCCGATATCACTTTTTACATTTACTAGGGAGCTGAGCACACACACACACACACACACACACACACACACACACACACAACAGACTGAGACGATTAACAGTTCATACATACAAAGGCAATACAAATGTAATCTGCCTCCTAAGTAGCCGAACACTCCTATTCATATTGAGACACCAAGACAGTCTCTCCCCTTCACCGCGGGCATCAGTGGCAGCGCGCCTAAGGGTGCCAGTGGAGTGGCTTCAGTGTTATTCAGGTCAGAGGCTGGAGCCAAGCTCTCTTCCTACAGGCACACTCACATGAGAGCAGCAGGGAGGGCAAAATGGCCGCCCGTCTGTGTGAACAGAACTGGTACGCGTTTAAACTTTAATGTGCAGATATGCCAGTCTGTTTCATGAGCTCTGACACATACACAGAACCTGCAGTGTGGGGCTGAGGGGCTTAGAGGCTTGGCTTCATTAAAATAGGAAAGGGAGAGGGAGAGAGCGAGAGAGAGAGTATTGATAAGACAGTTACAATGATGGCGCTTCATGCTTGCAAGTGTGTGAGGAGGGGGCTGCAGCATCTCACAGCTAGTGATTGTGATATCTCTCTCACTGTCTTCATACCAACCTCTCTCCCTCCCCCTCCTTTTCTCGTTTCAAGCTTTCCTTCCTTTTTCTCCATCCACCCACTCAATCAATAACCACCTTTTTTCTGCCTCCATTTCACATCAGTAGCTAGAGCATTCCTGTTCGCCATTTTTTGCTCTCTAGCTCCCTCCTCCTTTGCCTATTTCTATGAATAACCTCTCTTTCCCTCTCCGGTTTTATCGCCGTAGATCTGGTGGCGCAGAAGAGAACAATGCTGCAGTGCCCTTGAGCTCCTCTCGGCTGCCGTAGCAGTAACGGCTACACAAATGTTGTGTTTGCATTGTAGTTACGCATTCCACCGGCCTGTTTTTTAAAAGTCGACGCTAAGAGGTGTCGTCCATTTTAGCCCCTAGTCTCGTAATTATACATTCAAGTAGCGTGCGCTCGGGCATCTACCTCAGACATGTCTCTTTTAGATGACGTGTTTTGGTAACAAGGAATACACTGCAATTTACAGATTCTGACGCATACGCCCGTAGAAATTTTTTTAACGATTTGAAGTGCATTAGCAATCGTGTTTTAAGTTAGACAAGAAGCACCGAGGTAAGTTGAATACCTCCTCACCAAAGGATGTGTTCCAGACAATGGTAAAAACAAAAGCTATTGCATACGGAATGAATTGTGAATGCAATGCACTAGGCGGAACATAACGTCCCCATCTCCTGTGCCCTACCCAAAAATGTAGACTATGTGTGTGCTTTCTCTGTTCGTAAATATTTTATCCACTGATGGTTGGACATACATGAATCAGTTTTAACCTACATCCATTTATGTCCATTTGGTTACACTTGTTAGAGCATTACATAAATAATTCACAGTTTGCATTAGCTCTAAATGCAACCCATAACCTTTGCATTGCTCTCACGTCACGACAAATCGAGCTTTAATGGCGGAAAGGCTTTTGTTTTTAAAAGTAATCTGTGATCCATAATTTCTCGGATCATCTGAAACCTATACATGAACATTTATGTAATGTATAGTCGAGTCTGTCTAGCGGAGAGCGCAGTGTGGGCTTGCTTTCTGACACCGCTCCAAATTGAGTGTGTGAGCAGTTGGAGTGTATGCGCCAGTAATAAGTGTGTGAGCCAGGTGCGCCAGAACTCCTGACCTGTCTACCACCCCCACCACACCCACACAGCCAAACTTGGATCGTCACCATGGAGACAGCACATCTCACTTACTTACAAATAAACTCAAGAGTGCTGTTGTTGAGTCAAAGACGACACCATAGAGCAAAGCTAGCGGTTTTTGTTGATTTTTTTTTTGCGTCGTACATACTAGCATGTATTTGTGGTAAAATGGACTGGTGAAGAGATATCTGTCTTGGGTGTTTAAGCTGGCAGACAAGGCTGTGGAGATGAGGAGTAAGATTGGCCTCTTTCCCTCAGCCTCCTCCTGAGACTCAGGCACGCGCACGGAGTCACACACATGCCTAAGCGCACACACACACCCAACAAGGAACCCAGCAGTATTGTACACACACTGTGAATAAAACATGGTCGTCAGAGCGAACATGGAGGAGCAAGCGAAAGTGCCCCAGGGCAAGACCACAGGCATAGGTCCCAGGGAGACAGAGAGACAGGGAGAAAGCAGACGCGAACATCCAGGCCAGGAGGGCCCTTTACTGAGAGCAAGAACCCATCTGTTTCAGCAGCTTATGGGTGGGCTGAAACTGCAGAGCTTGTGAGGGTTGCCCATATTATAAGAATAGAGGTGCATATGTTTGAATGGTAGGAAAAGCAGATGGACTCCAGTATACGGACACGCATGCACCCATACACACACAGACTACCTCTTAAGTGTCCATCATTCATCCATCACTTACAGTTATGGGTAAGCCATGTAATCTTTCTCCCATAAATCTTATCGTGGCAGTGAAGAGTCAACACCACTCTCTGTTCTCCGCATGTCACCCTCACCTTCTTCTCTTATTGTAATCCTTCACTGTCATGAGAGCTAAAGACGACTGATAATAAATTAAATGATTCGCACTCTTTTTTATCTTTCTATGTCGCTTTGCTCTGTATAAAATGGGGGTGGATGGAGGGAGGGAGGCCATTTTATGGAGAATGACTGCAGGAGTTTTTTGACCGGACACAACAGGAATATCAGTGTATCAGAATGGGGGAAAAAAGGCTTCCTCTTGTCACTCCAATCTGACAGCCTCAGCTATCACTACCCCCTCTCTCCTTCAGAGCACTCGGGGATACAGCACACGCACACACACACACACACACTGCAGAAAGACAGGAGAGAAGGGGGGAGACGACTGTTTCACTTCCTGCTCTCATTACCTGAATAATTAAAGTCCCTCTGGATCCTGGGCATGTTAGAGAGAGAGAGAGAGAGAGTCTATGTGTGTGAATCAGCAGCACAGTAGAGTCTAAAGCAGAGCAGCAGCGGGTCCCTGCTGTGTGACTCGTGTACACAGTGGGGATGGGAGCAGCAGAGGCACGCAGACGGCGGCCCGCGCTGGCTCCAGCTCCTGTCCACTGCACACTGGCACGCCGCGGGACAGGCCACCCCCAACCTCGGCCAAAAAACGAAACACAGCAGTACCTCAGCACGCGCTGCAGTCCCAGCTGCAGGAGGCTGCCGCACCTCCTTTGATGCCTATTGAATGACCCTGAGAGACAGAGGTGGGGGTCCTGAAGAACTGTTGCGAAAAAAGGAGAAAGTGAAACTGATCACTTCAGTTCTAAAGCTTTAGAATTATAATACTTGGGGCCACAGGCAAGTGTCCTTCGCTCATAGGCGGCACGGTCAATAGGCTTAGACAAGCTAGGCTTCTCTAAACTTAACTCAGAAAATGCTTCGAAAAAACTGTAAAGTAAAGACTGTCTCTAATATAAATGCTTTATTGTTACACAATATCCCTTTTGCGTGCAATCAACATAATGGCAACGTTTTGGGAGATGCTGTTGCCCATTTTCCCTGTGTAACCACAACTGAAATTCTTCGTCATCTGTTTCCCACAATCACTGCTGTCAGCCAGCATCAATGTCATTGCACTGCAATAGTTAAGACATTCAATGTTACTCGTTAAAACTAGAGACTTCTGCTTCTGGATTTTAATCAAAATAGTCAATCAGTCAAAAAGCAATAGCAAACCGTTACATCCCCAGAAAGGATGAGTGTGGAGCTTTATCATGGCTTCTCCACACCTGACACAACACTTGTGCCTTTGTTTCCGTGTACTTAAGTAATGAATAAGTACAATGTAGGTTGCTTCTTATTTTGGAGAGTGAGGGGGGGCTGGGGTATTGTGTCCTGATTACTGTGGTCAGGATAGTTTCAGGGGGCAGGTTTAGTAACAGTTGCTTAAACCCAGGTTGCAGGCACAGGAGCTGGTGCAGTACTTTCATACCCGTGGGTCAGTGCTTGTACAAAAACAGTCCGAAATTTCTCATCAAATAACAGCTTCCATTATTGTATGGATGCAGAATTTGGAGGCTGGGATGAGATGAACTCAAGCGAATTTCAATCGTAGATACTCCTGTGATGTTTCTCACATTAGAGCACAATGCAGTCTAATGCAATCACACCCCTCCACCCAAAGGGTCCATGGTGACTACTTAATTGCACCTGACAAATGAGGGCCTCCACTAGATCTTATTTCTCAAGTTCTAATTCAATAAAATCCAGCCATGCTCACACAGAGTATGGGTATGTGTGTGTTTAAGGGAGAAAAAGGGGGGATGGGCGGTAATAATGGAAGTGTCCATCACTCTCAAGCCTGCCATGTTGAATTCCACCGGTCAAGGACAGTGTTAAGGGGAAGCAGCATGACCACTGATGGCCAGTGTTCTCTCCGGAGCTGGGGTCTGTGCCTGTGTTTTTAGGCCAATAACAACAAGTGAGCCATGCTAGAGTTCACCAGAGTTATGGGTCCTGAATGAAGAGAGGGTGGGGCTCTGGAGGATGAGTGGGGAGTGCACCCCCCCCCCCCCCCACCCCCTTCCGAAAAAATGCCATTGTTTTAACGGACTCATGAGTGCTTTCTTTTGGACCATTCCTCTCACCGGTTGGGGGGGGGGGGAAAGCCCCATTCTTTCTTAAAGCCGCCTTTCAGCCTAGCACTACCTCTGCTTTGTAAAGACCATTATGCTTCAGACAATTGAGGCAAAACCAACACATGTGGGGAATAGATGCCTGGACTGCATTCAGGGGAGTCCTTCCCCTCCCCTGTGGCCACAACAAGAGCAGCACGTCAGGGATGGACCCCCCCACCCCACCCCCATTCACTCATCGTGGCCAATTATTCCTCTTTTCTCTCCCTTCATCCAACACCTCCATCAGGGAAAGAAAGGCTGGTAGTCTGAGGGGGGAAGGGTGAAAAGAAGAGCCCTCCCTTCATCATTCATGGCAGTGCTAAGTCATCCTCCCCTCCCCCATGTCAAATTCTATCTGTCCATCAATCTAACTATCCAGAACTCTGCACACAGATTTTTTTTTTGTGTTGGGGTGGGGGTTGGTTTCAGCTGGCTCTAGCGAAAGGAGAGGGCCTCAAACCAATTTAAGCGCAGTGATCCAGCAGCTTAGCCACCCTAGCCTCCACAGTGCAACTATGAGTCATATCTGAGTGTGAGCACTAAGACTGGGTGGTATATCGAAAATATTGATATATACAGTGCTATTTTATACAAGATAAAAGAAATGACCATATTCGTAATATCAAGTATGCCTTTTATTGGCCATGTAGGTCACCATCTGTGTGCGTTTAAAACTGACCACATTTTAACAGGGAAGAACAGTGCAGCTCTCTGTCGCACGCATAAACCTCTGTGTGTATGGTGACCAGCCAATCAAATTGTTCTATTGCTACAAGGCAGAAATTATATCTCAGAAACAACCGTGGCTAAAGCCTTCTCTGAGCCATAAAGACATTATACAAAAATGGTAACGGCTGCATTAAAAGGAAATATGGTCCATCTAAATGATTCTGTTTATCACGCAGTTTATGACAAGGGTGCCCAGTCTCGCCTTATCTGTTTCTCCTTGCCTCTCAATTGCTCACGACCTTTATACAACAGAGTAATCTACAAGACATATCAAACACGTAAAACAAATGAGTTAAGGCCATTTATAAATACCCCATCATCTATTTGGAACTTTATCCCGCTATATAAAGGTCGTTATATATATAGATATATATATATATATATATATATATATATAAATTGGCCAACTTTCATGAACAAGTGCTTTTAGCGTGGTCCTTAATTTAAAAGCATAATTTTTCCCCACATCGAATTTAATTTGGAATAATCTATTTTCCAACAAAATTGGGGGGAAAATTTGGCTGTTTACCAAATGTACCAGATTTGGACCCATGTACCTCAGCTATAGGACAGTTCATTTCAAAATGCTATAGGACAGCATCTCAAAATGTTTGAAAAGTGTGTGTTTAAACACTATATCTGTAAAAAAAAAAAATATATTTCTCCAAGGGTCACCCCCTCCCCCCGTTGACATTTTTTTTTCCTGCCACATAAAACAGTAAATCCTAATAAATGAAACCCACGGTCCTACACTGCTTTCACGGTTGCTAGAATATTTTTTTCCGGTGATCATGGTAAACTGTATGGTTGCTAAGCAAAACATTTTAGTTTCAAGCGTGATCGTTGCGAAGTTGTGATTGTAGCTTTTCCATCTATGTTGTGTGTAGGCCTACAATGTTATTCTTTTTTTTTGGAAGCACACAGCCGTATCTTTGACAGCACTTCAGATATGCTGTGTGTGCAATTTGTCTTTATTTTTTTATTTCAATTGAATGCAAGTATTTAGATATAGGACAGCATGCTGTGCTATCTTTTTTGATATTACAAATAAATACTTATACTTTAACATTATACTTTGTTAATTTTTGTATTATATCGTAATGTATTGTATATCGCCATTTCTCCTCAGCTTATCGAGATATGTGTTTTTTTAGCCATATCGCCCAGTATAATGTGTGTGTTTAATTGTGAGGGAGACAGAGAGGACAGTAGTGAGAAACAGATATCCATCTATACTACAGATTGAAGTGGCAGAACTGATTGAATGCTCTGGTCCAGATATGACTCTGATAGAATCATTCTGGCAGCACATCTGGCAAACGTGATAAGACAGATAACCCACACACAC
Source organism: Clupea harengus (assembly GCF_900700415.2). Taxonomy (NCBI): domain Eukaryota; kingdom Metazoa; phylum Chordata; class Actinopteri; order Clupeiformes; family Clupeidae; genus Clupea; species Clupea harengus. The sequence continues at coordinate 17,229,186 of NC_045160.1, forward strand.
ACACACACACACACACACACACACACACACACACACACACACACACACACACACACACACACACACACACACACACACACACTTCACCTGCCACCGATCACCTTTGACCATATATTCTGTATTTTTAAACTTGTCACCCTCTTTGCGGTCAAGGGTTTAGGCCCAGAGGAAATGACCCTGATGGCAGCTGGTGGCTATGCTACAGGATCCATTAACACAATGCTGATCATGCAAACTCAGCCCACCGCCACCCACTTCCTAAGCTCAAAGGCAGGCTTCTCCAGCAGGGGGCCGAAGTCTGTGTATATAACAGTGAGTGAACTGAATGGGCACAGAACTCCCCGCCCCCCCCCCCCCCTCTCAAATCTTAACAGGAATTACACAATAGAAGCCTCCCATCCTCCCTACACAGCATCTGTTTGCCCAGGTCCCCAGCTAGCCCCCGCTATATGTTAGCATTACATAACTCAGTATGCTCATTAAGCACAACACCAACGCTAAGCTAACGCTAGTGCTGTAAACAAAGACACACAACAGAGGCATGTGTAAAGAAACTTAACATCTAATCGTATGCACACATGGTTAGCCTCTGATGTGTGTGTGTGTGTGTGTGTAAGTTTATATGGTGTCAGAAATAACAGCCGTGATTTGAGGAATCTGCATCTGTTGGATCACACTGACCCCATTATGCCTAATTTGCTCCTTGGCGATCACATGAGCACATCAAACAAAGCAGGAGACTGTTAGGCTAGACACTTATTCCAGACACATATCAAATCATAGCTGCATGCACACGCACTCCAAAAATACAGCCATGGTGTGTGGCCTGGCATGACAGTGTGACTGTATGTGACACTGGAGCTCATGTGTATCTTAGCTCTACTGTGCTAACCACTTCCCCCACCTAATCACTATTTAGTATCTGTTTGCAGCTCTGTTAAGAACCCTGTCTTCATATGCAGAGTGGACAGGTGCTAGCTGTTATACACGGCTGACAAGGGGCCCTAATTTCATAGGGCAAGGAGCACTGCGAACAGGCTTTGTGCATATGAAATGCATCTGCTGTGAAAATAGGCGGGTACACCTATATTTGCTCATTTCATTGACGCAAAGCAGGGCGCAATGAAGTCATTCTTAATCGGCCAATCCCAATGATCCAACCATACCTTATTCACATTCACACGGAGCTCAGTAATGGTTCTACAATAGAGTAAACAACACATTTCAGAAGTCTGTGCATAGACACAACCCAGCATTGCACTGACCCACCCATGTTTGCGCTTAGAATATTGCTCAAGTTATGAAATTAGAAAAATGATTTTGCCAAATTATGTTTTAAATATGTTTTTGGTTATGCATGGCTCATGTTTATTAGCATTAGCATTATGACACCTGAGGTTGAACCCATGACCCTTGGTGTAGCAGGTGCCATGTAGTTTTATGTCACACTGACACAGACTGCCCACACTCCCCTCCCTCACTCAGACATGTGGGCCATATATCCTACTTCTCTGACAGCCTTCCATTCCAATGTTATTACAGCACTTTGCTACACTGAAGATTCAGAGATTAACTTCCCTCATTGCATTTGTGGGAAGCGGTGCCTATTTGAAATTCCTCCATTCTGTTGAAGCAGATCCCGTCATGGTCTAGCGCCAAATTAAGCACCATATTTAAGATGAGAGCTCATCTATTATGAATGAGACAGACCTCCCATCATCCAAGACAAAAACTGACTTAATAGTGTCTTTATTCAGATGTTGTCTCACCTCTTTGGCTGACATAAAAAAATACTAGTCACTCCACCTTACAAATGCTTCCTTTTCTGCGGATTCATTTAAAGACCTACCAATTTGACTGAAGGGTTCCTTAGCTAAACTGTAAGGCAACCCGGTATATATTCTGGGTGAAAAACTATTTCCATTCAAATTATGACACTGTAATTTACGGGTTACAAACTTTCTCGCTGAAGTGACATCTGATAAGACAGGATGCCCTTCTGACAAAATTGGAATTACAGTATATCCTGCACGAGCATTTGAGAAACATGACAAAGCAGCCGCTGTGACCACCAAACGTGGTCACTATAATCTTCCAAATGGTAATCCTATCATGGTAACACTGGCATCGCTGAGACACCTGGGGTCAGGAAGTAAACTGAAGCGTAAGCAACACCCACCAATTGTAGTATGGTAATGGAGGTAGGCTATTGGAAAAAAGGGTCATAGAAACTTACATATAGAACAACAAAAGGTTGCCAGGCCTGTTATTTGCATTAGATGATTAGTTCATTTACATTAAGAGCCTAATAGGTGTCTTAAACAGTATATATGGCTACAGTTTGAAATGCTTGTTGTTCAGACCTACACCGCTGAATCTGGAGTATGTTCCATGTGCTTCATTAACACTCTTTACTGGAATAAATACTGATTACTGCATCAACTACAAGAAAATAAACGTCGAGCCGCCCAGCGTGTGGTTTTTGAAAGAACAAAGAGGAGAAGGTGAGTATTCTGCTAACCTTCTGCTTTTGTTCCAGGAAATCCACACATTTAAAGTTTTAGAGTTTACACACATTTAGAGTTTTAAGGACAGGGATTGTTTCGTTTTAGATTTACTTCTTGTCTTTATTCGCCAATAAGCGGGAGGTGTGCGTGTCCTGGGATCGCGTCCTACAATTGTGCCCTATATTCTAGAGCAATTGGAGTGGCAAATACAACACAACAAGATCCTGCATTCAAGTCTGTATTCATTGCCCACAGTACGCCATCTCTGTGTCAAGCTCTTACTTTGCATGTTGACTCATGACCAATGAAAAGACAACTGTGAACTGTAAAACCCCAGTCCATACGTTTGATAACGGACAAAACAGGAGACAAAGAGTCCTGGAATCTTCTAGTTCTGCTAATTATCAACACAGAGCTAAAAGCTTCAGGAGAAGCAATCTAGTGGGGCGTTTTCATTTGCTATGCATGTGGAGAAAATGGTCACATTGGGAGACACTGCCCATGTAGTGGGGGAAGGTAATGAAGGCTTTGTCTGCTATGGATGTGGAGAGGATGGTCACATTGCCAGAGATTGTCAAGACTGAGGGATACATCAAGGCATTGATGTATCATTCTTGGTTGTTATAACCGTCGTCGATTGCAAACATGGTCGCAAAGTTTGGTGGTTGGAACGACTGCTCGAGACAAGTTGTTAGAAGTGTCGTTCCTGGATATTTCTTATTGTCAACGTTTTAAGTGCATGGGGTTTGATTATGAGTTAGTTCTCCATCCTCCAAAAATGATTAAGTATGAGACCGCTCCATCAGCTGCTCTAGTGCATGCGACTCATTTTCACCCTCTACATTCTGCATTATGTCATTAAAAACGTTGTTGGGGCTATGGTGGCTTGACTGACGTAAGTGGCTATTTGCGACGCAACTACTACGATTTTGAGACACAGTCGTGAGTAGGTTGGTATCTCAGCCCACGCTCCAGCATACCACCATCGTTCAGTAGGACTTCCGTCGTTATTCTTCAAAACGCACCCCAGAAGTGCAGCAAGAAGAACTTGCGACTTTTCAGAGCTTCATCTGCTTGGAGCAGACAGACACACTCAATAGAGTGCATTGACAAGAGAGACCAAGAGAGAATCACTAAGCAATCGCTCATGAGTTTGAGAAAGTGATTTTCTCAGACACATATGTGTATATTTCGCAACTGATGTGCACATCCTAACCGACACAGACAAATGCATGAACACACACACACCCAGTGTGGCAGAGCTGAAACATGGAACACACACAGACATATGCACAATGTCTGAATGTGACATGAGACACACTGAAGTGGCAGGTATACTGCTGGAGGCACGGCTTTGCGCAATGTGGACACGGACGTGCCCATTGGTGTTTCTGCTGTTGCCGATGCATCTGAGCCCACAAGCTCAATCACAGTGCTTGAAATGAAATCTCTACGTTGTGTGAATCTACAGCAAAGTCATTTTTTATAGTTTTCTATACCCCTTCATACCGTTTACCCCTTTATCTAAATAGCAATTGCTACCTACCTTAAAATACAAATGCTGGTACTCTAATCAGCTATGATTCGCTGAAGCATGAAATAAACAGATCTCATTTTTTTATTTTTTTTTAGTTTTATTCTCAGGGAGCAAATGTACTAATGAAAATGTCCATCTGTACTGCAAGTCTCTTTGCATAAACGCAGCTGCTAAATGAATATATAGTGTAAATAAATCTTGACCCTGAGCAAGTGCTTGCATGCACATGCGCAGTCAATACGCACAAGTACGCATGGAAATGTTGGTGCCGTGTGCACAGTCTGTGCGCACTGTACTGATGACGACATTTGTGTCGGTGTAATGTGGCTGTATGATTTAGGTTTCTAAGACACTCTCCTTGGCTCGGGAGGTTCTAAAATTCTTCCCTTTCAAACCTAAGAGGGACCCCATGATAAATTACCAACTGAGACTGGGGGAAAAAAACTGTGTGTGATGATCCAATGACGGGTAAGACTCCCTAATGGCCACAGAGGGTCAACCTAAGGGCCATCAAGACATCACAGCCACTGGGCACCTCTTTGAAGGCTGTGACTGAGAGAGAAAGTTGATGTGATGCTATGTATGTCTTCATAGCATGAAATGGTTAGGAATAATGTAAGGAAAGTATATCCGGCCTGAGAATATGAGAAACACGACAAAGCACCATTCAGAACAAAAGGTTGCCAGACCTGTTTGCATTAGAAACCTATTTAATTTACATTAAGAGCCTATGAGGTGTAGCTAGAGTTTGAGATGCTTCTTGTTAAGAGCTACACCACTGAATCCGGAGTATACCATGTACTTCATTACTACTCTTTACTGAAATTAATACTGATTGCATCATCAACCACAATAAACACAATTTCCCCCACAATATAGTTCATTGTTTGGTCCCAGGTGTTCTTGTGAACTCAATCGTACTGCCATATGAGTCATATTTCAGGTAACAGAGAGACAGGAAGAGAGAGAAATAAAACAACAGGGACAAGCTATGATATAGCCTGGAGTGGCCTGACAAACAAACAAAGCCATCTGCTGCATCTCCATAAAGGTGCTGAAGCTCCCTTTTAGCCACTAGGGACAAATCCCCCACAATGCACTGCTACTGTTTATCAGGGGAAACCAACACACCCTGGGGGAGAGCATATCATTGTAAGTGCCAAAAAGCACTCACAGAGAGACGCACATCCACACACACAAAGACAGAAAGAGAGGGGGAATCTCTAACAGATTCCTCTAGTCTTTTCTTCTCTGGTTCTTTGTGAACACTAATCACACCAGCCCTCGGAGGTGAAAGTAATGTTATCATGGCTGCCTACGGGTCCACTATGCCATTACACTCATCAGTAGCAGTGATGCCACAGCAGAGCAGTTTCATCCATTAAGTTGGATAGGGACAACTGAAGAGGATACTGCAGGAAGTCAGTTAAGCACACACACACACACACACACACACACACACACACACACACACACACACACACACACACACACACACACACATCTGCCCAAGGAAATTCACCTTCAATCTCTTACAGTGAGTGTGCTTGTTGCCACACACCTCTCACTTGAAACTAATGCATATAACACGTTAACAAACAAACAGATCTTTTACTAATGACAGTGTTGCAAGAGCCAACTATTTCTGTGAGCAGTGAGAGACCGAGGAAAAATAACTCCTTGCTGTTAGTGAATGGGATTACTGTTGAGACCTCACAGAGCTGCTCATCGCCTAGTGTCCTCATTTTAATTCTTGGCACTGCCGTGACAAAGGACGACAAAGGCTAGTTTACAAACAGGGTGAAGACGTGTTCCCACATCTCTCTCTCTCGCTCTCTCTCAACTACACGCTGGACAGAACAAAGGCAAGAGAGAGGAGGGTTGTGTATTTCAATGCCTGCACACAGACCAATGAGATGCTCCAGGTGTGGGGACATTTTCAGCCAAGTCACACATGAAACTACAGGTCAGGCCTACTAATTAATGCAGTCTTATTCATGTCAATACATCAGTATCACATAAGACAGGCTTCCATTATGAGAAACATCACAAAAAACAGGATGAACAGAAGTATGGAGTTTTCAGTTGCTTTTAAGTCACTGTGGTCTAAAAGTATGATCTCAAACAATTGGGTAAGGAGCTGGAAAATAGCGCTGAGTCTGTTTTCAATTGGTATTGTTCAACCTGCCACTCAGTCTACGTATGGTAAATCAAATAAAAAAACACGACGCGTGTTTTCAAGCAATTTCTGCAGACCACGCAGCAGGCCCCGAGTGCTCCTCTCTTTTAAGACGACTTTTTAATTTACTATAAAATGGTCCCTTATTTACTAGTGATAGGAGAAAACATGTCACGTTGATGCTCAGTTCCCGGAACGCACAATACTGACACCAGGCCGGCATCCTACCTGCCTCTTTCACACCACCAGGCTTTTACATAAAAGAACATATTTATCCATGTTATTTTTTAAAGAGTTGTGTATTTATTAGATATTTACTGTTTTCAGGCATAAAGATCAACTTAAAATGTTCGCATTAATACAAAATATGCATTTAGCCATTTGAAACAATGTAGCTTTATTCGAGGTTTATGGAGTCAGGACGGCTTTGAACATCACTACCAAAATACACATTAAATGAACTGAAAACTGTGTGAATAGTCCAACTGGAATATTCAACTACCAATGATCTTTTTCGATTTAGTTCCCCCAAAGATTATAAGTCGTGTAGGCCAAAATGACATCTGATTCTTACTTGCATAAATACACTTTCACAACGTGAGAACAGCTGCATTCCCCCATTGGTTCCGTAAACTGCATAAATGATAATCTAGGGTTTTTTAAAATGGTCAGACGCGCACAAACTACCGACACCATTTTGAAAGGCTGGTTGGCCTTTGCCTGCTGCATGGAATGTAGCTAGCTAAAGATGTATGAAAAGAAGTCGGCACGGGAGACAATTCCGTCGCACTAGCTTCCACTGACGCTGTCACGTTTTATAATCGTTGGCTTTTGTGCATCAGTCGTTGCTTGTCTCTGGATTACTAACGGACGATCAATTAGTGTGTATCAGAACAGAACATGCAATTTATATAGCAACTATAGGTGATTTCTTGATTCGTCCCCTAACTTGCCCTCTCATAACAAACGACCATCAGCGCTATCCCCCTCCCTACACGAATCATGCAATCTCGGATTTGAACAATTGAAAAAACAGAAACGAGGAGAGAGGGAAATCGGCATGATATGTGAACAAGGACATCAGACTTACCAATCAAGACGAATGATAATGTATTTATTAACTCCTTTATGTGTTTCCAGGCTATTTAGATTAGTTATATTTCAGTGTATTTATCCTCTTTTACGTAAAAACTGGCGGCTTCCTTCTCCGGTTCGCTCTGGTCTGACGATTTCGGGCTTGCAAGCGGCGTTAGAAACAAGCGTTCACAGACACTGAGTGGGGGATGGGGGATGCCAAAAGCAAGAGAGGGAGGGAGGGGGAAAGGAGAGAAAAGCAGTAGCTTGCAAACACAGGGGGAGGACCTTCCTTCCCAGTTCTGACGCAAAACTACATCCAGCTATTCGTGCTCCTACCACGCTTGATCTTTGCTTTAGCCATTACTCCAGTGTCCAATCAGTAGCACAAAAATGCATTGCCAAAAGCTTGGGATTTTCTGGTAGGATGCAAAGGCCCTATTTCCGACGAAAAAGCTTTAAGCCCTCCCCTGCTCCCATCGACATTCCAGCATAGAACATAAACCCTGCCACAAACACACTGTCAAATGACGTATCGAATTCACGCATGATGGCAGAGCAGGCCATTATTCGTTATATTGCGAGGACAACAGATAGGCTTAGGCCACTTGAAGGACATGGTAATGAAACGCTTATAAACTATAGATTATCACAATCAATACCAGGCCTAAGGTAGGCCTACATATCAGCTTCTAAATGTATTCAGTTCACAATAAAATTAGATAATGAAATTCAAGGAATTGTAAACAAAGGCAATGATTTTAGTTTTCAATAGAATACAACCTTCATCGCCATCATATTGTAATTACAAGCTATGTTTTCTGCTTTTCGCACAAGAATTGCGACGGGTTAATGCTTGTTATAGCTAAACGTACGTTTCAACTCCCTCAGGGTAGTCGAAACCGCGTTCATCGTGTGGTAGCCTATCAGAGGCCTCAGAGCGAAAAAAATGTAATACACGTGAGAGTCGTGTTCTCTGGCGTTGGAGACTTAGCATTCGATAGTTATTAATAATCGATATGGATTGATAATAAGGTAGGCCTACCTAAGATAGATGGTAAAAAAAATACACCAGGAAAGGAACAGATTTGCAGCCTTAACTCAAACTTTTCAGCAGTAGCCATGCAATACTTTCAATGACAACAATATGCTGCCCTCGTGTGTTTAAAGTTAGCAAGCTTAGCTTATTGTCTCAAAATGGTATTTCCTTTTTTTAGGCTATTTCTTATAAGAGGAGCCAAGCTCTTACTCTTCTGGGACGCTCTTTACTTTATATACAGGCCTACTCTATTGACTCAACAAACGTCTGTTAGATCAGAAAGGGCCTATAATGAACATTGTTATTTAGCAATTTATGCAATTGGAAGTGATGCCCCCCCCCCCACACAAACACACATACACTCTCTTACACACACACACACACACACACACACACACACACACACACACACACACACACACACACACAATGTAAACAGACATACAAAAGACAAACCTACCGGATGTACAATATGGTGCATTGATTTAGCCTGAACCAGAAAATTAAAGCTTGGCTATCATCTTGGATGTTTCGAGGACAAGAAAGATGATGCGTAGAACAATAATTAGAATAGAGACACAGTAAATATAACCAGTAATTTACCTTTTCATTGTTGACTAACTAAAATAACAAGTAATCAAGTACTCTTAGTGCATTTATAAATAGGCTACATTGTGTTAAACATTCACTAAACATGCATTGTGAATGACGTAACTAATTATAGATCATGTGCAGTGTGCAGCCAGCATTTCTCCTGTTTCCAATTACTAGGATCTTGGCACCCCCTGCTGGATGAAGCTTCGAAATGTTAGAGTTTTTAATTGTACTGTGTGTGTGTGTGTGTCACTTACCTCAAAATAGAAGTCCCACATGCCAGAAACCTGTATTTTAACTTTGTTTGTTAAAAAAAAATGTAAGTGATAAGTCTTCTGAAATAGCCTGTACTGAGCCAGGTGATGTGCGAAGAGAAATTGTGAAAAAAACTTCTTGCAGGTGCATTTAAAAGGTTAAAGATATTGAGCAGTTTGCACTTTCTGTATTTATGATACTGTAATTAGTACACTTATATCTTAACAGCTACTGCACTCTCTGGAAGGCAGCAAACATGGATGCAATTTACACAGAGACGGGCAGAAATGCAGAGGACATTGGTAAGACATTTGGCACTGGTTCTTCACTCTCTGCAAATCGCCAGTCTACAGTCCTGCAGTATTGCTGAAGTGATTAACATGAACACTTAGCAGAGGGTAACGGGTACACATCTAATCAATTTTATGTGTGGCTTGTATTTGGCAATTTCGGTGATAAACTGAATGTAATTAATTATTGTATTATACGAGGGTTGCAGAGAGAAATAATTATTGTGCAAGTTTCCACTGATGGTATTTGAAATGAAATATCAGGGGCCGCTGTATAAGCACAGTGCGTTGTGATTGTCAATGGGTGAACAGTAAATGGGAGATGAGTCAGGTCTGGCAGGCCTGTTATGACAGAGCAGAGCCACCAGGGAGAGCTGTTACTCCATTGGTGTAACCACAGCAACTATTGCATTGACAGGGCATTTGTGTGCGTTTGGACATGGAATGAATGTGAATCTAACTATGTGTTTACTACATAAGTATTCATGATAAAGAACTATCAAAGGTGCATTTGTTTATTGCTACGGCCTTCTTTTCTCGAAAACAAGTTATTTCTCCAAAAACACTTGTGAGTATCATTATATAGTTCTTCACATGTTCATATACCAACAAAGTGAACATAAAGAGGATATAAAAAACTAGTTACAATAACGTAGCCTACCTTAAACAGTGAAAAGCCTGCAAATTGTGGCATTATGTGGTCACCTACCAAATCAAGCGACTGAGCTTTGTCTTTTAACACAGAGCAGGCAATAGCCCCAAATGCTTCCAGTCATTCACCAGTCGACTTCGTATGAAATGCTGAAAAAGCATTGAACAGGCATTAAAAATTGAACCGGCATGATGATTGCTTCTGAGATTGCAGAGATCATGTTTTATCTCCATCCATGTGCTACACGGATCATTAATGGGGGAACATTTACATTAGATTTACATTTAGCAAATGGTTATACACTCATTGACCTACAAGATGGCAAATACATACAGTTTTAGATATGGGCACTCAACGTGCATTCAATTCTGCCTTAATTTTATTTTGGCAGTATCATACACATTTATTACATAAGTATATATACTTCTGTTCACATTAATGTACTATGTAAAAATATATGTAGAGGTTTGTATATGCCAGATGCCTATTGGTTATAAGTGTTCATGGTAAATTGCAATGGTGTGTTACTTGGTGGCTTTAAAATGAGTTACTTCTCCAAAAACAAGTGGACAAACGTGTTCAAAGATTTTGTGTGAACACGGCAAGTCTGTTCGGCACACTCAGATGAACGACGAATTATTGGGTGTAATGATGTGTGCTGTGTGTGGCGTGATGGCGTTAAGGCCTTTTCTGTCTTATTCAGTCACACCCTTGTCGGCTAGCATACAGGTGACTGAACATCACACCAGAGATTTCAGACTCCACAAACACCACGCAACACCTCTCCAGAGAGCGCGTTTCTAGTCCACAGTATGTAGATGGTGAGGGAATTATTAATGTGAATATGCATATTCATGCTCCTTTGTGTCATGACTTTATTGTAGCTCAGTTGCAATGAGGCATATTGTCATATAGCACTGTAATGTATTGATTTCTTATATATGTTTTATACATTAAGCACAAAAGTCTTAGAGATCTTAGATGTCTTAGAGACATTTATTCAGCCTCATTGAGAAAATGCACATAGTCCATCCCATCAGCTGTTCTGCTCACGTCCTGTCTGGTCCTTCTGTTTTGACACTTGACAATCTTTGATCACTATTTATGTTTGTACTTCTCTATAGAGACAGAAGATAGGGGAGAAAGCATAGATTGAGTCTAGCTCTTTCCCTTTGTGTTTTTCCCCCCTTCCTCTTTGCCCCAAATCCCCTTGGAGATCATCAGACTTTGAGGGGAGATTCAGTGGGCTTAGTGTTGATGTTGGGCGGCCTCTGGAGACTCCGTGGTCTCATGTTGACTTCTAAAAGTCCTACAATGGGGCCCGGGACCCCATGCTTCTGCCATTCAAACACCACCAAGTTCAAACGAGACCAAAGGGAGGCTTCAGACGCCGTGTTGAGCAATGGGGAGAGACAGAAGACGTGCCTGAATTGTACATCAGAAGAAAACAAGGATGACACAAGACAGCCATCAAGGTGACAAGAAGAACAGATGGCCCGGTGTTGCACGTCAGAAAACGGTTGGAGTGTCGCTTCTCATCGGAGTTGAGAGTCTGGTTAAATGTGGCATGAGGAGAAGGTAACCGCAGTCAGTGTTGCCTCTGGTTCATTGCAATATCTTGGGTGAGATGTGAAGGATCACATTATTAATGAGGTTTATCTCTAAAAGTCCTTCACCAAGAACTTACACCAGTGAGTGCTGGAGTTTGCTAATTGAACTGTAGTTCTCCCACACGCTTGCACACACGCTTGCACACACACAGACACACACACACACACACACACACACACACACACACACACAGACAGGCAGACACACACTTTTAACATAATTTGATAATTAGAAGCACATTAAGGTTGACACATTTTTTGAAGACACATACTGTGAAAGTTAACTTTGCGAGCATAAATTCACTTCCTTTAAAGTGCACGGCTCTCTCTGTCTCTGTTCTCAAATCATTCATTATTGCCGCAGATGATTAGCCAAAGTTCGGGAGGAATCCCATAGTCTCTCACATTACCCATGTCTTTCTAATTGGGAGCGCTTAGTGATCAAACAGTCCCAGTGACCGCTGGAGGTGTGGCGGTCCCGTGGCACGGAGGGGCCCTATCGAGGGTGGAAGAGCCCTGCTTCATTAAAGATGAAAAATAACCACAAACATGTGGGCGCCTGATTGCCATGCGGGGGGTTGCCTGGTCTGAAGGCGGAAGCCCCACTGATGTTCTGACTTCACTTCTGAGGGCCTTTCTCTCAGCCCATTAGCACTCCATTATATCCTGCTAGGAGACTCATACAAAGGGAGAGTAATGAAGGCTCTCTCTGCCCGTCTCGCTCCTCTCCTCTCTTCTCCTCTCGGAGCTGCTCTCATGTCAGCCATCAAAGGGGTCCGAGAAACTGGCTGAAAAAAATAAGATGACAAAATTTAATAGGAAGATTCATGGTACGTCCATACACAAAGGTACCAGGCAGTCTGGGCAATCAGGAAGTGTGGCGAAACTGCTTACTTTTAAGAACCACTGAAGATCCAGTTCTATAGAGCAGTGGTTATCTACGCTGTTAAATATGTCTATAGTTGTGATTTGAAGTTTCTTTAAAGAAAGCACATGTTCAGACATTTGTTAGTACATTGTAAAATCCTTACATGTAAAGGTCCATTTTCTTTCTGGATTGTTCCTGAAGCTGTCATAATTTTTACCACGTGAGTACATGCAAATATATATACTATATATTAGGGGTGGGGGAAAAAAATCGATTTTTCGATTTCTCTCGATTCTCTCTAGAACGATTCTGTCTCGATTCAGAAAAGTTCATAATCGATTTTTTTATAAAATAAAATAAATAAATAAAAAAATAATATATATATATATATATATATATTTTTTTTTACACATTCATTTTGTGTTGAAATGCAAGCTGCATCGATTATTGCATTGTTCATAGAAAGTCATAATTGTGACAAGGACACACTTTTTCTCTAATAAAAAAATAGATCTGTTGATTTTCTTTGATTATCAAACACAAAGTAGGAAGTGATTTGAGACTGAGTAGCAAACTCAAATGTTTTAAAAATGCATCGATAATCGTTTTATCGGTTTAGAATCGATAATCGGTTTAGAATCGAGAATCGGTTTAGAATCAAGAATCGGTTTAGAATCGAATCGTTGACCTCTGAATCGGAATCGAATCGAATCGTGAGGTGCCAAGAGATTCCCACCCCTACTATATATACATACATATATTTCTGAATTTGAATCATAGACTGAAGCAGGTCAGTAGAATGAAGGGAGAATCCACTAACCTTTAGTTTGGACATACTTGATTGAGAGTGTCCTGTTCTTTTTAATGTATCACTAACGTTCAACTTTTATTTAGAGAGACGGGCACCTTGCTGATCTCCGTTTCTGAACATATAATGAGGAAGCTGACCTGGAACCTTGCCCAGATATCCCAACTGGCATTGCAGGTGGATGATATGATCAAAGACATCAAGATTGTTTATAATCAGTCTTTCAGCAGAGGGAGACAGGAGAGAGTCAAGCCTCTTTTAGAGTTTAAAAGGACAAGCTGTCACTGAATGTGTGCCTGTATGCTTGATGTAGCTTTTGTATAGCATCAGCCTCATCGTTTCATGACAAAGCATAAAAATCATGGCATGGAAAAAATGCCTTTATGTATGATGTTCCTCAACTTTGTCACAATCCTTTGAATTTATGTTAGCCTGCAGTAGGCAGGAAGTATGATCATATGTATAGACACACACACACACACAGACTCACGCATACACAGAGCGATTGGGTGTGATAGAAGAGCTCGAGTGAGTGGTACGATGTGACAACGTGACTGAAAGAGAGCTCTGTACAGCCGTAGTCCCCAGAGCTTTCCAGCGCAGTTCATTGGTATTCATGAAGCCATTCAGCGATGGGCACAGCACAGTAATACAGAGATAGGGCAGCACCTCTGAGCAGTTTTTGTTTTCTCTTCTTCCAATTCTTCTGTTTCTTCTCTGCGGCACTCTCCTCTCCTGTCCCCGTCTTTTCTCTTCTCAGCTGAGCTCTCTTACTTACATTTCACCTTTATTAGTCTTTGTAATCTAATCACTCCCTACTCCCTCTCTCCTCTCTTGTGTGTTTGAAGAACCTTGGATTTACACGGCTACCATATTTTGTCCTCATCAGGCATGCTACTGGTTCACTGGTGCCACTCTGCTGTCTGTGTTTGTTAGCACGTCTTTACGTTGCTTATCTCAGCCCCTGATGCATCTATAAAAAAACAACACAACTTCATCTCTCCAACACATATTGCTTCTCCTCACAATTCCTCTGTTCAAATATAACCTCAACTTTTGGAAACTTTCTCGCACCTTTTTCACAACCGGAAGCTTGGCTTCTCCCTCTTCTGTCTTTTCGTGGCATGGTTTTACCCGTTCCCTCAGACTGCTTTTTTCTCAGCTTAGCCAAAGAAAGGCAGAGCGGAGGGAACAGAACGAGCTCAAGTCTCCAACAGCCTCCTCGTCTCCAAAGTCTTCAACCCTCCAGAATGACAAATGTAATTGCCTCTTTTTCAACCAAAGGGTAAATCCAGGACTTGACCAATTGTCCATTTTAGCTGATGAAAAGCACACTTAAATATATTAAGAGGATTCTAATAAGCTTGATTTGGAGTATTGTGGAATATGAAGGTAAATTAATAGCTTTTGGGGAAATACAAGCAAGGATGAACACAATGCCTTCCCAGTCCCATTGTCAGGAGACTATCCAGATAATTATGGGATCTTAAAATATGACGTGAGTCATTCAGAAGAGGAATCAGAGAGAGAGATTTGAAAATGACTCCATGTCCATTGAAGCTCCTGCCACCTTTCAGACAATCATCCCTATTAAGCGCTTTCCTCACATTTCCCACAGACAATCCACAATTCAAAGCTGCAGGATTTTTGCTTTATTTTGAGATGAGAAGAGTGTGTGTGTGTGTGTGTGTGTGTGTGTGTGTGTGTGTGTGTGTGTGTGTGTGTGTGTCTGTGTGTCTGTGTGTGTGTGTGTGTGTGTGTGTGTGTATGTATATCTCAGTAGGTGATTAAAAGCATGTGTGCATCTTTCGTCGTCCATGGTTATATGCATGTGTGTGTTCTTTTGTGTTTCTGGGTGAGCAAGTGTGTGTGTGTGTGTATGCATGTCTGTGTGTTGTGCTGGTGTGTTTGTGGGTGGGTAGGGGAACATGTGCATGAGCGAGAGAGAGAGAGAATGAGATACTCTTTAGTAGCCGTTGATATGCCAGTGATGTGATGATAAAGAAAAAGAAGAAGAAAGACATTTGTTCCCCGGAGAATAAACTTGCGTGCAGTTTGATGGAGGCAGGTTTATAACACACCATCGGAAAGCACATGAGTTCCCTAAGCTGCGGGAGGTCCCTCTGTTTATTAAAGCATGGGTGACTATAAGCCAAAGCCTCTGCTAAGCCCGTCTTCTTCCCAATGGGAGCGGAAGACGGAGACAGGCAAGAAGAGAAATACTGAGAGAGGGAGGGGTATTAAAGGAGCTCCTAATTCAGCTGCGTACACACTGCAGTTTAGTGTACTGCCAACTCTGTGTCTCTGTTCGCACGTCCTCCTCCATCCATGCACCCGGAAATGAAAGCTATTACTCATCAGTGGATTCAAAGTTTTACAATATCAACACATTGGTGTTGTTACTTTTCTACTTTCACCTTTGTCAGATTCATTTGGACTCACCCTTAGCTTGTGTGTGGTAATTGTGTCCTTATTGGTCATGGTTCACACCACTGCCTTTGTGTTGTTGCAGGAATGAAAGTGTAGACACAAACACACACACACAAGCACGCGCACACACACACACACACATACACACAAAATTCATGTTGCAAAAAATTTCTTTTGAAAGACTGCATCAAAGTTTGTCTAACTTTGCTAATTAAGACATCACACCACTGATTATTCACATGGTATGAGGAGAGGTCGGTGAGCGATTAAACGAGATCTTGTTGTGAGGGGTCAGAGAGAGAAACAAACGCACTATACCATCAAACAGTAAATAACGAGACGGTAAACCTTTTCCGAAAGGGCTGTGCTTGACCCTCCACTGGTGTCTGGTTTGAAAGTCATTAGAAAGAAGCTGGGAAGAATGCAGTGTGTTGCACAGGCTAATTTTCATCCATCACCTATCTCTCACCAAAGTGGGTCTAATGAGGTACTGGCTGGGAAACCAGCTGTGGAGCCACAGGACTCAAGAAATGTAGAGTCGTATGGGCGTGGTACAGAAGACAGCCCTTGTAGTGTGAATGTTTCTGTTCTCTACCCTAACACCAAATACAGCCTCTGGCTATGGAGCAGAGTGCGCCAGATCTACGCCAGATCTGGGCCACAGCCGGGCCACATCCTAGCCTCAGCTGTTACCTGGGCCGTTACTATTTCATTTGACTGAACAGACACAGAGAGCTGGCTGTTTAAGGAAATGAGGTGACACATTTGACATGTTTGTGACACGTCGCTGCAAGGGGTTTTCGGATGGGGTGGAAGGTGTGCATGTTGGAACTTTCACAACGTGATGGTTGTGCATAACAATTTTGCATTTGTTGAAGCTTCTTGCTGATACCATTTCTGTGTATCTCTCATTTATAACTGTTCAGAGGGCTTATGCAATCTGTTTTTACTTGTTGGCTTATAAAGTTTTTTGTCATAGTTGGTCATAGCTGATCATGGGTGATTGCTGATGGAAGTGTATCCATATGGTGCTGCACTGTGTCCGGTGTGGCTTAGGTAGCTGGGGGACAGACTGTAAGTATGCAGATAAACAGATTACAGACTTTCATACGCACTCTCCTCTACCTCCAGAAATCCTTCCTTGGGAGCTTCAAAAGAGGGACCGCCATTAGAATTTTAGAATCCGTTTCAGTAGATGGAAAAAAACCTGTTTCAAGCAACATTTTTTATTCATATGCCTCCTCAGGAGTCTGAATGGAAGGGGTAGCCTTTTTGTGCCTGATGAATCAGTTGAGGTTTACTTTGATTATTTGTGTTTGTTCAGGACGCTAGCTGGCATGCCAGTTGCCTTCTAATTGCTGGCTGAAAGGCTCTTGGCCTGTCATGCAGAGCTCTATGACCCAAAGCGAACACTCATTTTTCACCAGGACCATCTGTTTCTAAAGGAGGAAGCAATGAATGGTAATGTGAAACAGCGAGCAATATTGTCAGGACTTGAAACAGAATGCAAACTCTCAGAATTCCCCTTTAAAGGAATGATTCAAAACAAAGACTGTCATGGATATTTTCCAAACGTAAAAAGAGTGCCTCTCAAGTCTGAGGTCCCTTTCACAAAAAAGAAAAAGAAAAAGAAAAAGAAAAAAAAGCTTTGGAGAGATTTCTCACTTCTCACTTTCCGCAACAGAACTGAGAGATTTCTTTTGCATTCCCTCCCTCTGTATTTGAAGCTGCAGGCACTCTTGCATTCTAAGGAGTCGTCCTCTTCTCGCTGGTTAATTCTATGCAGGGCTCCTCTGTGTGTCTGATAACCTCAGAGCTGGGAAAATATACCTTCATATTTAAAAATACCACCTGAGTTTGTAGTGAATCCAACTAACTTTTTACAAAGTTCAGCTCAGATCATGAGCCCTTGACTGTCTATGCATGTATTTTTGGACATATGCATATAAAGTGTGTATGTGTGAGGCACCCTCAAACAGCACACACAGACACTCACAAACACACACATGCACACCCACATACATAAACACACAAACAGAAACACAAATACAAAGTCACAGCAATCAGAAGAGTGGTGTAGAGATATGGCAGAGTATCTGATTCAGAATGGGTTTGTGTGTGTGTGTGTGTGTGTGTGTGTGTGTGTGTGTGTGTGTGAGAAATAGGATAGAATGGGAATGGAATTAGGAAAAGGAATAGCCTTGGGAGATAGTTTGACAAAATATGATGCCAAATGACAGAACTGAATGATTCCAAATGTAAATATGTACATGGATATAAGGAGGGACATATTTCTGGGATGCTTACAGGTTGCACGCTTGCAGACAGCTAAGGGCCACAACGTTTTTTTTTTATTATAATTTTTTCTGTAATTAAGAAGGGCGCATAACTGCTCCTTTCTGGTTGTCTTGCTTTCTGGAAACAAAATGTGAATCTTCAAAAGAGACATGTCAATCTGAAACCAATCTGAATGCTGAATTATTCTGTTTTTCTTTTTGAACACAGATGCAGCGTGTGAGAGACAAACAGCTAATTAGATAAACTTTTACATTTACACTCTGTTGAATATTCAAACAAACTGAAACCCTGGGAATAAATACCAATTTTAAATGATTTCACATTTCCCATAACAGATCAGAAAAATGTACCTTTCATTCTCTCCTTCTGTGTTTTGAACCAACCAATGCATTCTTGCATTATAGGTGAACACACTGTATCTTCAGTAATTCAGGGCCAGATCAGCCATCAGATAGTATCCGGTACTGTAATCACACCCCCACATGACTCTAAGCCATGCAAAGCTAGTTTTGCAAAGGCACATCACATAGTTTGTATAGGCTCTGCGTTGGACCTCAGTGTGGAGGAGAAGGTAGGCTGGCCCGGGTGGTTGGTTTGCATTTCCGTCGGGAAGTAAGTGAATACCCTCAGGAGGGTCCTAATGTGTCAGCATGGAGCACTATACCTCTCCTCCCTAATCCTGGCCGTCATCACCCAGGGGTCCGCTGCTGATGGATTAAGTTGCTAAACTGGAAGTGTGGGAATCAGACTGCTCTGAGCGTAAGAAAGAGCTAGAAGAGATGAATGTGGACGAATCTTCAGATTTGGTTTGACCCCAAGCTTCCCAACTGAAAACAATCACAGCATTAGTTTAATGGCAGTATTTTGATAGTTGTTGTCTTGTTTATACTGGACTTCAGAATGACATTGCTTTTGTATGCAGAAAGCTACATAACTCACATAAGCTCCTTACTGTTCGCACCTCTTAGAAATGGGAAGCAGCATAACATACTCATTTTGGTTATTTAGTTGCACAAAACCAACTAAATGACTTAGGTGTGAGACTTGTTATTCTAACTGCCATGTCTCTGTGTCAGAGGGTTACTTCAATGCTCCAAGATGTCATGTACACATCATTATTATGTGAGCAGAGCCTTCTACTTGCTATTTATTACCCGACAGGTGGCTATTAAATTCATACAGCTAAAACATAGATCTGCTCAAAGGTTCTGCATGTCCCTTTGTCACACACTATACTGCATATCACACAACATGGGTTCATTTTCACCTTCAGTGACAAAGTGGCAAATAACAGGACTTAGAAATAGAAGGACACTTCTGCTTTGTAGGTAAACCAAGGACAGTGTTGTGGATTGTGGTTTTTATTAAATACATTAATAGAAGTGGTAGATATTTTGGTGTCAGAATGTCCATAGATGTTGATATATTTACATTATTTGTGCTATATGATTTGCAGTTTAGTCTATGAAGCAGCAAGCAAGTAGCTACTGTATCTAACATGCTAAATATTTTAATATCAGCAAAGTTGTAAGCTATCTATCTACCTATCTAGCTATTGCTATGGTTAGCTAGCCAAGTTAGCAAGCCTCATGAAAAAAAAGAAGAATCCACTTGTTGTGTTTGACCCTGCAAACTTGTCAGGTGAAGTTAAGTAATCATCATCATTAATCACGTTAGGGCCAAAAAATTATTAATTTAATGTTAATTAATTAATATTGATTTATTTATTTCTGCATGCAAAAGTAAAGGTTGTGTCATGGATGTCACGGGAGAGAGGACCCAAATGCTCGCTAAGCGGTTTAGCGAGCTAATTTTCAGGCTAAGATAAAAAACGCCCCTCTTTTTGGTTCTTGGAAGCAACTTTCGATAAATCACCATAGTAACATATCAATTAGCACTAACCTGCTCCAACGTAGGCTAACTTAAGTGTAGCTGGATAAGCTTGCCACACCCCCGGAAAAAGGAGGGATCCCATTGACCAAGGACTGATATTAGATAGTTAGTTTAGCGTAGGGAGAGAGTTATTTGCGATCACCAAGATCCATTATTCCATCATGATGAGTTCTTGTATGAGCGCTACCGATTCAGCCGACAAGGAATAATTCATTTACAAGACCTTCTCGAGTCATTTATTGCAAACACCACAGTCGAACATTGACTGTCTTGCGCTTTTTTGCGAGTGGTACATTTTTGTAGTGTTGGTGATGCGGAGAACAAAGCACTCATAATTATATGACAGTGTTATTAGTACACCATGGCATATCATTATTGAAGAAAATGAAAGAATAGAGAATTACACACAATTTATTCTCACTGCTTCAATTTATTGCATTTGTTACTAATACAATTACCGTGATTTCCGGACTATTGAGCGCACCTGAATATAAGCCTCACCCACTGAATTTTTCAAAAATAATTATTTTTAACATAAATAAGCCGCACATGTCTATAAGCCGCAGGTGCCTACCGGTACATTGAAATAAATGAACTTTACACAGGCTAAAATTAATATCAAAAGTAATACAATAGTGATGCATATTATTAGTTTTGCCAGTTACGATAAGTGCACTGTTGCAAGAGTCAATCAGAAGCTAGAACGTTAGATTGAAGACAGAGAGATAGAAGAAAGACGCTAGTTTGAAACCAGTGAGCTAAAGAACTTGAAAAGACTGGATTTGTATTGTAGTAAACCGCCCCGACAATTTGATTGGTACGAACAGCTCTGGTGCGGGCATTGCCAGACCGAACTTCCCGACCTAAAATGTTGTGGGCGGGGCTAAGTTCGGCTGGCACCCAGGCTAGAGGAAAGGAGTTTGACGACAAGGTCTTGGCCTATTAAGTGTCACACATCAATGGGAACATTATGTCTGGAACCTTAATGTGTGTGTTAAATCTGCTTCAGATCATTTTTATGAACATCTTGGGGATAAAACCAAGCCTCTGTTTGGCCTACCATCCCCAGACAAATGATCTTGTGAAGAGGCTTAATGATATCATCCAAAGATGTGTACATTTTAAGGTCAAATTAATTCCAATACTGTTCACAAAAGATTTCTTCGAAAATCAAAATTCCTTCAGCTGTAAAATCGAAATGCTTCAGAGGCGGATTGAGCTGAATGTGATACTATTGTACATATGTGTGTGTGTATGTTTGTATCACCTGTGTGTGTTTCTCCAACCGCAAAATGACCATCAGTGTTAACATTACCCGAAGAAGAAGAATGACACAGAGCCTGAACCTCACATTCCTCGGAAATGGAGGGCTGTCCCAGCTAGCCCCACCCAACACAATCTATCCCTTCCAGTCATGGATTCCCCACAGTCCGTCGCTATAATAACCATCCCCACTAACACCCTCATCATTAAGTCTATCCTCACCAGAGGCCACACTTCCACAGTCTCCTCATCCAGAGGCCACACTTCCAGTCTCCTCATCCAGAGACCACACTTCCACAGTCTATCCTCACCAGAGGCCACACTTCCACAGTCTCCTCATCCAGAGTGTGCCAACACTCTGCAGGAGTCCAGCAGATGCCAAGACCAAAAGGATGTTTTGGACCCATCGACATCAGAGTCCCAGGGGCTAAATCCGCGCAGTGCAATCAGTGCAGTCTCCCTGCATTCCTCTTTTGCATCAAAACCTCCATGGTATTATTGTAGTGATCATGGGAGGGACAGAAGAGGTACGATGTAAACAAAATAAGGCCCTTCAAAATTTTCACCAGAATTGTAAGGCACCTGGCTCCATGCATGCAAGTGAAAAATGACCGCAAAGCCTTCCTGATCCTATCAGATGATTGGCATTTGGGAAGGGCAGTGGAAAGGACTGCGAAATGTAAGTGATGACATTGAAAACGTTTTAATAGTAACTATTGAGTCAAAGTGTTACGGCTTGTTTTTCCCCTGTCCCTCTTGGTGTCTGTGTGTCCTGCAGGGTGAAGCTAGTGGGCAGGTGCAGGTAGTTTGGCTAATTAGCCTGCTGGGACCATTAAAGGGCTACCTGTCTGATGTGTGGCGTTCCCTCTTCTTTTCAGCATGCATTGGATTTTTGCTTTCTTACACCCAATAATCAACACACACACTTCACTTTTGTTTCTTATCTGTGCATTTACCCTGATGTCATTTATTCTTCTAAGTATTCTTAATTTCTTTCATAAACTTCTTTCTTTATAAATGATTAGCATTATTATGGTCTGTCATTTACGTTGCCCTATTAAACGATTACGGTCATACCTAAAGTAGTACCTAGAGTTTCTGAAGGCTAGACATGAAAAGTCCAAGGGCCTTGTCACCATGATTTCATAGTGCAATCAAGTCAGAGCTGCCAACTTTTCAAAAAACCTTGGAGTGAGATTTTGTCGGGGGTGACCAACATTTTGCCGCGCACGCAGCCACACACGTTGGTGGCTCAAATATCAGGGAATTGGAATTAATTTGGCGTTGTACCCATGTTGTGCTCTGCATTCTGTTGTTTTGTTGGGCCCAAAGTCTGCCTACTGTGGGGCCTACTGGAGAGGGACAACATTGGTTACATTATGTGAAGCAAAGACATAGCTCAAGGTCCACCCCCAGGAATTTTTGGTTTAAATAGATGTTATTTCCTGCATTCTAGTGGATTTTTGGGTGGTATGCTAAAGATGTGCAATACCTGAAATTCTGATTCATGTTCATCTGATCATGACTTGTAGGGCCTTTTAGACTTGAGCTGAACATTCAACCAGAAAACTATTCTTGTGCCTCAATGACTGTCTATGTACCACAATATAGCCTAATAATAGACCTGTGTTTAAGATTTTACCAAGGTAGGTTGATTGACATTTTTATTACAATGGTATTCAACTAATTCTTAACTGAAACCTAACCTAAATTGTTAATAATTGTATTTGATGATTTATGAGCACTTAATTTAAGAGCACTTATTGATTTATGTCCAGCAAAAAAATGACACAAGATTAGTTAGGGAGAAATATTTTTCATTATTCAAAGCCTCCCACCACACGTTCCATCAAACAAAAAAGTGCAACAAATAAAGTGCTTAAACAGTAGCCTTTTTAAGCAATAAAATGGATCAACACATGACAAAAATAACTAAAAATGAGGTATCAGATGCAGATCAAAACCTGGCCTTCTTGGAGGCCTTGATGACCTCTGAGGGGGGCTCCCATCTGAAACAGGGCTCCAGGTCGGCCATCTTTATGGCCATTATTGAAGACAGGGTGCCATCCAATGCCAGGCTATTTCTGGTCTTAGTTTTGTTCAGTCCCACAACGGAAAACACCCTCTCAGCATCTGCATTCGAATGGGGCAACACCAGGACCAGCTTGGCGACGGCAGCAAGCCTCTCAAATTCTTTGGCTCCTGCCACCTATTGAGAATGAACAAATAACAAAATGGAAAAACATACCATATTTTGTTTTGATTAATACTGTAAGTATACTGTAACAAAGTTCAGATACAACATGCATAGTTTGCATCATGTATGACACAATATATGCATGCATCAATAATAGCAACAGATGTAGCCAAGCCACACCTGCCAAAAAGAAAGACAAAAAAATGTATACCTTATGTTTCCGTGTTGCCATTCCAGCCCAGAAGCTTTCCATCTCAGTTTCGTCCTGAAGGGAGGTGGTTGGCATGGTCTGATAATTCAGAAATTCCTCACCCAGGTGGTCATGCTCCTCTGGCCCATGGTATGGGAGGAGATGGGGAAACCTATTTATGAAAGTAGAGTTACAGGTTGTTAAGTTATAGGTATATTGTCATCAACCAGCAGCAGTTCATACACATCTTCGAGGAAAAGCCATATAAGAATAACTCAGGTGCAGTTTAGGAGTGAACATACCTCATCATTCCCGTCTTTATGTTAAATTCTTTGGAATACATCTTACCTGTTCAAAGTGCTGTTTGGAAAAGTCTTCAGAGTGAGTCCTTTTCTTTGGCCTGTTAATAAAAAGATAAATGCTATGTGAGAAGCCTAAATAAACAATGCTATGATGTTTTGAGCATGCAGTATACCACGAGGTTAACAAGGTGCTCTCCTGCTGCTTGTTATGACAGCTGAGTTTCACCACACAAAATCAAGTTCACACGCACAAAAACAAACGAATAATTTCTTTCAAGATTTAAAGTTTAAGAGAGTGAGTACTTAATTGAACCACATGTCATTAACATACCTAGTCGCTGCTCAGATTGGAGATGAAGATTTTCTTCAGCGATGGATTCTCTTCGCGAGTTTCTCCCGCAGTTGTCTCTTTTTGTAACTCTTCTGCTGTCGCTATTACTTCGGGACTTTCGGGGAAAATAAGACGTCTATGCAGCGAATAGGGTTACAGATGCGCTCCTTAGCGCCATATACCGTCGGGGAGTTTGCAAAGGAACAAACGCGTCTCGGCCCAAAATCAGATTTCTTTTTTAGCGTGAGATATTGGATGTGTGGCGTGAGTGCGTGTGAAAACATGCAAAAGCGTGTGTCACACGGCGAAACCGTGAGAGTTGGTAGCTCTGCAAGTGTTTACTGCTCTTTCCTAGGGTTTTCCTGAAGGCAAATGGACTCAATATGTTTTGCTGACCATGTAAAACCATTGAACACTCTACTCAGCAGGATGACACCTCCTGTGGTGCATTTGTTTGCAAAGTAATTGGCAGGAAAAGGTACTAAACTTTTCTTCAGAATCATAAATGACATGATTTACATTCTATACTTCCTTTTAGCTTGCTGAGGTGGTCTTTTAGGAGCAACCCCATGTGTTCCCTGCAGATGAAGGTGTTGAGAGGATCTGCAGGGACATTGCAAAAACTATTCTAACAGACACTGGTGAGACTGATGTCACGATCCTGCACAGTTCATGTCTGTCCCTTTGTTTTGCCCTGTCTTGTGTTTCTGTTCCTTGTGTTTGCTTCCTTGGTTGGCCATGTGCTTCTTTGTTTACTTCCTGTGTTGCATGTGTTTTCATTGTCCCTTGTGCCCCTTTCATTACTGCCGTGTGTATCTGTTGTTCCCTGCCCACTTGTGTCTTGTTTTTTTATTTAGTGCTGTGTGTATTTAAACCATTGTGATTCCTCAGTTCTTTGTCTGTCATGTTTGAGTCCATGGTGATTCACTGCACGTGTCGTGGTCTTGTTTCTTATCCACCGTGAAGGAATTGTTTTGAATTATCCCTATGCATTTGGGTCTTACTTAAACTAAGCAGCGTTACAGTTGAGTGAAATCCAAACCTCACATGTTGTATTTTGTCATGTTTGTTTCCTTTTGTGTGACTGAAATATGCATTCTAAGCTTCTTCAAATGATGACCTGTCTGAATTCTGTCACGCCCATGGATGGCATGGCACTCACGAACACCAAACCCGTTGGTGGGTAAGAACCCTTAGCTTTAATGAAGTCACTGAAATGATTGTACTCTTGCTCTTTTGAACAAAACTGTTTAAAATTGTGTCCTGTTCTTAATCCCTCAGATTCAGTGCAGCATCTGTGCGTGGTGGTACCACTGGGGATGTGTGGGGAGAAGGCATGTACCGCTGCCCTGTATGCATTTAATTCCTTTTGTGTTAGGGAAGTGTTTCAGTCCTTTGTTATTCAAACTATTTCATTTTGGTACTGTTAATAAAAAGGAATTGGATAAAACATGGTGAAATTGCAGGGTCATTTGAAGGCCATCGCCATATTCAAGTTAAACAGCTTTATGTGGCACTTGGCTGCATACTAACATTCACACATCAACTTTAAGGTTGACATTCTGATAAACATTCCTGTTGGTGAAGTATACAGGCACTATGTTGGTTGAATGCTACAAAACCTTGTATAACGGTTGTGATGTTATAATTAGGGTTGAGTACCGAGAACCGGTACCAATATGGAACCGGTTCCAATACAACCGGTACCTACCCGGACCGAAATGCAACGCAGATTTCGGTGCTTCATTTCGGTGCCTGAGCCAATTGAACACGGTCGCTAGGCAGATTCCGTGGGGCACATGTAAAACTGCCCCAGCTCCCAATGTAAACTTTGTCCTGTGTCGCTCACGCTCATTCGTGTTTTCATAGCAACAGTCTTATGACAGTGAAGCGCAGGCAAGCACAAACAGAACTAGCCATCAACCTTTTAACAGAGAAAATACCGAAAGGTAAACGGTCAAAAGTGTGGCTGTATTTCGCACAAAAAGATTCAAACATCGCGACGTGCAGCAAATGCAACAAAATAATTGCGTGAAAAGAGGGAAGAGAAGGCAAGAGTCAACGGCAGATCAGCAACTGAAGACTGAAAAATAAACGGAGATGACAGCTAAAATACCAACGGTAGTCTCTTAAAGGGGCAGTACACATTTTCTCGTACTCAGTGTGTTCAAGTAACAAGATTAACTATAAACCAGATAGAAAAGATAGGTATAAACAAATCATGAAATGGTGAAATTTCATGAAATAAATGCAAACAAAATAATACAGTTTTGAAGGCAAAGGCAAATATGCTCATAGTTTTGCAAAAGAAGTTTGAAGCTGTTTTTTGTATTTATTTATATTTATTTAAGTATACTATAATAAACTGTTGTTTACAGTTAATACAATGTTCATAGTTTGAAGTTAAAATTTTTGAAGCTGTAGTTGGAAGCCAAGTGTTTTGTATGTATTTATATTTATAATATACTTTAAACAGTTAATATATTGTTCAATTTGAAGAAAAAAAATTGCCTTGGCAATAAAAAAAGCCTTTCTTTAATGTCGTCAGATACATATCTGTGTGTACAGGCCTCATCGACACCATCAGAGGGGTTTCTCCTGTGCAGGTCATGCGATTAGACAGGAAAGGTGTCGCATTTTGCCGGAGAAGGCAATTTTTTTTTTTTATATATATATAATCTACTTTAAACAGTTCATATATTTGGCAATAAAAAAAGCCTTTCTTAAATCTCGCCAATCGCAATTTTTTTAATTTATTTATTTTATTTTTTATAAAAGTATCGGTTCCGGCACCGTTTAGGCACCGGTATCGTTTTAAAAGTATCGGTTATGTACCGGTATCGGATAAAAACCAAACGATACCCATCCCTAGTTATAATGGTATACAGTTCAGTTCAGTAGGCCATCTGAAGGCTTGGTTGAAACCATCCCTCTGTAAAGAATTTCCCTCATGAGTATTAAGAGGTGTAACTGTAACCACCAGTTATATCCTGGTGTGTAAAATACACTACAACACTACAATTTATAGAATAGCCTTATTGCAACTCTTCACTTAATGATGTGAATTTAAAACCACTTGACTAGCAGTAGGAACAAAAGGACATCAACTGAGCTTTAGTCCAAGTTTGAGCAAATCAATTTATTAGTGTAATATAGTGACAATAACAGACATGCTTTAGCCATTCGTAATAATATCTCTCCGATTCCAAGACCGCATTATTAAATTGTGATGCACACTGAAGGCCTACCGTTTTGTCAGTATTTAATTTGATCTTTGGCTAGACAACATCCCTCTTAGTGACCGTGGTTACATGGATTCGAATAACTGCCTTAGTCGGACTGAAATCGCATTATCCGTTTCATGTAAGCACCTTAGTCGGATCGTAGTCGGACCGCACATAGTCGGACTAACACCCCTGGATAACTCGATCCGATCCAGTTGATAGTTCGACTATTGCGGCATGTAACGGTGAATTGGATAAGGAACTGGACTTTGCGTCTTTGCGCATGCTTGAGATCCCGCCGCCATCCTCCCTCCCTCCCTGCCAGGTCGTGACCCGGAAGACGAAAGAGACGATACGTTGTCTCAGCTGTTCATACTAATGACACGTTTATTTATGAATATCCTGCAGACTGTCTCACAAGCTTATTCTTGTTGACTATGAACAAACATAACAGAAGAGGTCCGAAGATATGAGTACCTTTACAACCCCTCCTTAAAAACGTATAAGGACGTTCAAATTACGATACTTATGTGGTGCCAGTGTTGACAAAAACGTTGACTGCGACTGTTTGGACAGAGCGCGCTAATTCACCGAACAAATACTTTCATATTAATTTCCCACCACTTGTTAGTCATGTCATCCATTCATATCGATGTGAATCAATCAATACTAATACATCTTTAACTGTGATGTGTTTTTGTTTCATTTCACAACGTATTTACTGTATAATCAACGATAGCAGGTGCCCGCTTGTAAACAGTCCACATTTTATTTGCTTAAAACACACAGCAGTACTGTCAAATCAGAAAGCAAATCAGCTGTTAAAGGGCTGTTACCTGACCAAATACCTTTCAAACTCGGTGATAGTATTCACAACTAATTTGTTCTTCATTCTATCAAATATGATGAAGTGTGGTCCGCGACGGCCACAAGTAAATTATTGCGACATTTCTACGACATTATTGCGACATGGAGCAGGGTTCCAGATGCTTTGCCTTGCGCATTGTCATATCTATAACTAGCCTACTGGTACGTACAAAAGGAGAGCCCGCGAAAATCATGTGTGCGCTAACAATTGTCTGGCGCCAGGTCTTGGGTAGGAGGCATGTTGTTCCGGGGATATTTAGTTAAATGGTCCGCGAATTTTTATTGGCTAAGTGGTCCTTGGTCTGAAAAAGTTTGAGAAACACTGCTTTATAGACAATAACGATCATACACTCCCATTGCACTCAAACAACCACACTCAAACGAGGAGATATTGTATCAATTAGCCTATTAAGTACTGTATTTATTGATTGCAAAGAGTTCAACGTTACAGCAACATAACTTTGCTCCGGTCGCTAAATCTGATATATCCGTGTGCATCATCGCTCTCCCTCTCTCTCTCTGCCACACCCACCCTGTAACCTACGTGTTTATACATTATAGAAGCAAGACCATTATATTGTAACAAATCACGGAAGCGTGGTATATTTGTTATGGCTTTTTATTAAACACAACACACTGTCACAATGGCACGGGCTTTATGCCCACGAACAGACTGTGCTACCGTCACCCACCTGTATAAGCTCTGTCCCAACACAGAACAACGACATGTAATTAGAACGGTAAGGAACATATAGCCTAGGGAACGTCATGCATAACATAAAGTATAACAGTATGCGCCCGCTGCACGGCATTACGGGGCGACTATGCCGACACGTTATAATATTCTGGTTTAAAGTTAATGCTTGTGAAATCAGCTGTCACTCGACTATTACCTGACCAATACCTGTCAAACTCGGTCATAGAAAAATATCATGAATGCATATTTATTACGATGGGGAAACTATAAAATCGGAGTACGGACAACTAATGCCCAGCGTTGACGATGCAGATATAGAGCTGGAAACAGCTAAATGACCTACAGCCCAAATGCAGTGAGCTTTATCAAGCCCTGGAAAGTTCGGCACATTTGCCCGTTTCCACAGCGTCTGCTGAGCGGTCATTCAGTACAATGGGGCGTCTTAAGACATATCTTACGAAGTACGATGACTGACAAAAGACTGACTGGACTTGCTCTTATGAATATTCACACAGATTTGGAAATCGACAGCGAAGAAGTACTTAAACAATTTGATGCAACTGGCAGAAGGGCAATGCGTTTTGGCTGTAACCCATTATTTGCGCGCGTGTGTGTGTGTGAATGTGCATGCGTTTCTCTCGCCTTTTATCTTTCACCTTTGAATAATGTAACTTATAAACACATCGGCCTGGCAGAAACAAACAAACAAACAAACAAACAACCCAAGAGGCAACACGCATTTCTGGACCGATGAACAGACGCGATTCATGCTCAATCAACTGTTGTTGTTATTGGTAGTGGTGAAGAGGTCAAGCGGAAAGGGCTGTATCACCACTAGTTGTAATAAAAACAGCGCCACCTATCGTATCGGATATGACATGCTTTCGGCCAATGATTCGATTTATTCACTGCCATGTACATTGGGATAATAGCACCTACCCTCGAAAGAAAGCATAGTCCGACTAAGCAAAGATTCGAATTATACCATCATGTAAACACACTGAGTCATCCAAGTCATTCGGTAGCCTACCGAAGCACTGCGTAGCCTGTAGTTAACAAATATACCACTCTCCCAAGTTAACA
Organism: Clupea harengus; assembly: GCF_900700415.2. Lineage (NCBI taxonomy): Eukaryota > Metazoa > Chordata > Actinopteri > Clupeiformes > Clupeidae > Clupea > Clupea harengus. The sequence goes on from NC_045160.1 coordinate 17,259,374, forward strand.
TAGGAACTTGTGACTGGGGAGCAATGGCCATTTGGATTTGTGTAGGTTTCAACTAAGATTAGGTTATGTCATTTTATCTGTCATGGACATTTTCTCTCAGACCCAGATTACTTTATTACACGGCAGATACGTATGAACATGTATTTGTTTTACCATTTGTCGAATCAGTGTCACATCTGCCGTCAAATAAGGTAAAACTGTGACTGCAGTGGTGACGTGCACATGTTCATCCCCAGTTAAAATGGTCCCCAGTAGACCCATAACCCTGAGAGCACTGAGAGGTAGAACTCCACTCAGGTGGAACTCCTGACAGGTTGATTTTTATAATACACCACATTGTGGAAGCTTTTAGGACCCTATTGTCTCAAGGGGAGACGTGATCTATCTTCCTCTTGCTTGTTTTAATAGAGAAAACACTACAGGTTTTTTTTTTCAAGTGTAGTTCTAAAAAAGAACATGTACAAAGTTACAAAGCAACAGGACCACTTTGAATGATGAGGAAATCCAGGCGGCCATCTGCTAAAGAAGGGAATGAAGGCTGCCCAGGGGGCCCCTGCCCAAGGCAAAATTATCAAAGGACTCCCCCCCCCCCCCCCAGAGACAAGAAATCTCTCACTTGAAGTCATTTTAAACTTTTCACTCAAAGGGAATGCTGCTGAGGCAGGGGGCAGAAGACCTACTCGTATATTTGGCAAAATTGCCCTCACACTCTAGCAGCTATCAAAGAGGTATGTGCACTTGGGGAATAAATCGCCTCTTTCATTGAATGCTCTAGGACTGGGCTGTTCACTGACTTTAGACTGGGCAGTTTTCTTAGTTCAGTTCTTTTTTGGCTCAGAGCTTTATGCTATGTTCTTTGAATACAATTTAAAATAAAATACAGAAAATGATGTGCAGACACAACCTGCAACCAGCCTGTCAATCACATGTTCTACTTCAGCCCATTGGCATGTGATTGTGGGGGAGGCCTGGATGGAGGTGGTACACACGTTTGGAAATGGAATTGAACTGAAATATCTAACTGATTACCATAGGTCATCATTGATGCTCATTGTTAATTGTAAATCAAAATGGAAGAAAATCCTGTAACAGAATATTTTAAATAATTTCAACTGCTTGATACAGACTGCTAATAGGACAGGATTTTCCTCAATTTGTCTTGTTTTCAAAAATCACAAGGTAGGAAATGCTATTCTGTGGGAAAAGTTGGACTTGTTAATGAGCTTTCCGCCCTCTCACAACATTATTTGAAATGGCCTATACTGTAAATCTGAGTAATTCTTGTCCAGTTGTTCATTTGAAATCCATTCTCTAACGTAAACAGTTTCATGGGCAGCGGTGATCACCTACTTAACATTCCGCTTGTGAAATCAGGCAATAAATGAATACCTATTTTTGTCCACAGAAATACGAATGGTTGAGTATACATAATGAAGTTTATGTTTACTGAGAACTGGGCTTTGCATAAAATGACAGCAAGAATTTGTGCCACCGCTGAGCTTGTCATAAGTGATACTGTAGCTTTTCTGAGATGGAGGAAATTGCCCATCACAAACCGTCATTCACTGTCTCCTGGCTTGGCTGATGAGAGAAGCTTAAATTTCACTGGCGATGAGATTTCAGAAGCTATCTGGCTCAGGCCGTGTTGCCTCCTGCCTGAAAATGGTCCATAGCTATGGCTGTGTCCTGATGTCCAGCCTTTCCCCTGACCAACAGGATATATGTAGGAAGCAAGGATGAGTAGGCAAAGGAGCAAACATAATGACAACATGTATGATGTGGTGTGCTAGGTAAGGTAGGCATTGTCTAAGAAATGTCAGGCTTTAGGCTTCCCTCCAAACAATATGAACACGCACTGCCTGACTACTGCTGGAGGACGAGTCCATGAGAGAGAGAGCGTTTAGCGCAAATCATTGTCATTGCTTAAACATATCAGGCTTATGAATGCAGGCATGGCCTCCCAACATCACCATGTGTCATCTGCCTTTTCCATACGCAAGTATTTTGCCTGTAATGGAGAGATAATTAGGTTAACATGTTGTCTTCAGTTTTTATTTTTTATCGGCATTGCTATAAGCACTAAAAAGTATGATGGAGTCAAATACATTTCTACTCATAACTTTTTTTGTAAATGTTATTATTCTGTACTTACTACATACATCTACAATCATACCCTGTAGTTATTTTTTTTCTTACACTGTACTTCACTGTGACAAACCGCGCCTCGGGTTAGCGACAAAATGGGGTTTGGCCAAAAAGCTCAGAGACATGTTTGAGTTCGGGCCTAACAACACCCTTGAACAGTACATTATTGACGATACAGTAATGCCTCTCGTACCTTATTGCTTAAATAAACAGGCTGTAATGTAAAAGTGTTAACCCTGTTCCGTATGCATTCTGTCACAGATGACAGATTTGTATTATTTTTATTGTCAGAGCATTTCATTGCTGTCGGGATGTAAAGAAGAAAAACATTTCAAGAAATATAACAAAAAAGGCCTCTGAAATACATTGCCTCCACTAGCTTTTAATATATGACCAGGGAGGCTTCAAAATTAGGCCTGGTCTTTTCCCCAAAACTATGGTAATGCTAGCAATGCTTGTACTTTTTCTACAGATAACTCACATGCTACTGTACGTGTGTGTCTGTGTGTATGTTTGTGTTTCTATAATTTGGTACTTGTAGCCTCTTGGGAACATTCTCTCATAAAGCATGTACATTTCTGGCTAACTGCAGGGGTTGGTTGCAGAATGTGACGTATCAGGGCCTCAGCTGAATTAAACATATAAATCAGCACTTCAGCCAGCATTGTGCCTACAAGCAGTACCAATGGATATGTTCATGTCTAGGTGGTATGTGTGCTTCGGTTTTCCAAATAGTGGAAGATGTCTGTCAGTGTGTTTGCTCTGTGCGTGTGTTTGAGAGAGAGAGAGAGAGAGAGAGAGATTGACAGAAAGATAGAGGTTAGTTGCCCACCCGATGGAACATAATCCATGAAGTGTGCAAATACGAAGCTGCATAAAATTCCACTGAAATGAACCACAACCTACCTGTTCCTCAGCCTGCCAGTGGCCATTAGCTAGCTAGAGGATCACTTGGCATGAGCTGTCCAACGTGTCATCAGGATTGTCAGTATATAGATTTCAGGACAGAATTGATACTGACTAGGAAGTGCCACAGTAGCGATGGGATTCATATGCTTCAGCCTGGAACACTGACCCTTTTTATTCACTGTGTCACTACAAAAGGAAGCTTCCTTTGCATGTGTCTCTGTCCCTCAGTCTCAGCAGGAGCTCCACAGCAGCTAACCCACAATCTGCAGTCTGTGCCACACTGTGCCTCTTGAATAATCTAAAAGTTACTGCTGATCAGCAAGTTTGGAACACAGTTTTGACAATTAAGTGTTTCCTCACTTTAGATGGCTCACACAGCCCACAGTTTTAATAATACTTCCGCACACCTCACACTGGTGGGTATGACTCAGTTTGAAAGCTCAGGTAATTATATCCAACATGGTAGTAATAGCACATATTGTTACATCAAGCTAACATTCACCAGCATAAGGGGAAATTTGGTAAATGAAATACAAAAACTCACCATTCACCCAAACCATTTATGGGGAGCTAGTGAAAGTATATATGCAGTGCTATTCATCCAGTGTTCATTACTTTCTGAGTGACACAACCTGCATTGCTGGTTCTGAAAAATATTTTGTAATTAGGTTGAAAAGTCCTTGTAAAAATGAACAACGTTCTTTGTCAATGGAAGTATTTGTCACGACTTGGGATCTCTGTCACGAGTTGGGACCTCCGGGCCTCTAGAGGCCGCCAACTAAAGAGGCTTTTGGTGTGGTTATGTCTGTACATGTGCTACCTGTGTTTGTTATACCTGTACATGTGCTTTGGTTGACTTCCTGTGTCTGTTTCCTTTCCATTGTTTCCACCTGTCTGCTTGTTAGTTAATTGGTCACATGACCAATTAAGAGTTGTATTTATACCCGGTTGTTTTTGGTGTTCTTTTCGGTGACTTACTCGTTTGTGTTCTGGTCAGTACTGGCTTCTAGCTTTCATGTTTCTTGTTTCAGGTGTCGAGTCTCTCAGGGCTCTCAAGTTTGCTAGTTCCAGTTTTATTGTCATAGTCTTTGTTAATCTCTTGTTTTTCCTAGTCTTGTTAGAATCAACTTCTCTGTTTTTGACACTCTTCTGAGCGTTTGGATTATTCCTTTTTGTGTTTTTGGATTTTCCCTGTTATGGAGAAGTGATTAAAAAGACAACAATTCCTGCAAGCATCTAGCACTTGGGTCCTACTTCCTGCATTAGCTCAGTGAGCTTCTCTCTGGACCAGAGAACCAGCGGCCAGGGTTCGCTTCCCGAGCCCGGCTTTGACAGTATTGTGTTACTTGTATTTTTTGTTTAACAATAATGTACATTGGTTTAGCAATTCTGTATTGAAATCCTACTAAGCAAAATGAACCAACGCAATGGAAATTGACCGTGAAAGTCATAATGATGGACCCATGGATGAACTGTTTGCAAAGACTGTAAGTCCTGTTGAAAATCCCCCAAAACTCTGTCATTGTCTTCTTGAGTCAATAGAGATAATCTTAGAGAAAATGGGACACAAAGTTCCTGAAAATAAAACAATGACATGGCAAAGCAAAACCCAAAAAGTCTCACTGAACCCAGGATGACAAAACAAAATGTTTGAAGAGATGCGGGAGAAGGAACACAAAGAGAAAATCAAAGTTTGCCATCTACTAGCATCATCCTTTGTGTGATGGTGGTAGGGTGGGGCCAGTACTTTCTTACCCTGCAGTCAAGAATTGTCCTTTCATTTTCTTTCCCTCTCGCTCTCTGACACACACACACACACACACACACATTCAGACATATACCCAAAAACACAGGTCTGAATTTGGTGAAGCTCTCTTTCTGTGTTTCTTGATAAAAGCCGTTACTTATTGCTACGCTGCAGTGTGTCCCCTCCAGCAAGGAGTCAGCCTGTTTAATTATGGCGCAGAATTCTGATTTTTTCCTCCTGCACCGATATTCAACAGGGCACCTCATTATATTTTACTGGAGTGCACATGAAAGGAAGCCCATGGCAGCAAGCAAAGAACAGCCTAATTAATCTTCATTCACTTATTCAAGTTACTGTTGGCAACACACCCCATTTACACACGTGCATTAACATGTGTGTACACATCATGGAGGCACAGTGTCTCAGCAGTTAGGGGTTGCGTGAAGTGCATACGGATGTTTTGAAATGCGACCACAAACAATGCAGAATAACCATTTAGGGGGTCCTTCTAGTCAGCTTCCTGGGTTCCTATTCTTTTCACATTCATAGAGTATTGAAGAGATTTGAATGGTATGTATAATAATCAACATGAGTTGAACTCATCTGAGATTCAGCTGTATTGCTTAGGTGTGTGTGTTAGAGAGAGAGAGAGAGGGAGGGAGGGAGGGAGGGCAGCAGAGACATAGAGACTGTGTGTTTCTCTCCTGCTTTGGTCAGGTGTACAAACATCTGCTGTTCCAGGTGGCTGGGATGGATGTGGACTTTGAGACACAGTCTGATGCTGCTCCAAATAACTGGGAACATGTTCTAACGTCTATGCCAAGATTTCTGGTAGTGTGATGCCTAACAAGCTGACATCTATCGATTTTTCCTCTGACTCCTTTTCTTCCCTCTTAATATGAGAGCTTAACCTCTGCAAATGTCTTTGATTCAGAGTATGAAAGTAAAGCCCCTCTTTCCCCAGGTCCACACAATGCTTTAATCCACGGGGCAAGCTCACTGCACTCAAGGACAAAGGACACTTTTACAGAGGGCTTGAGCCAGTCTCTGATGGCTACTGTAATAAGTACTTTGATGCTTTTTTCTTTGTCTTTCTTTGTGTTGATTTTTCCTTCAGTCGATAAAACACCCCTTTGTATTACCATGAACAGTGTCCACTCACAAGGGGCCATTTATGTTGCTTTGAGTGAGTAATGAGTGAAATAGCACCCATATTGGCATCTTAAGGGTGTGTTCTCACTGTGCTCCATGCAGACTTGAAGTTTTGGTTCACCCCCTTTTGAAAAGGTAGAGCTGCCCTCTTCTGTGCAAAAGAGAGAGAGAGAGAGAGAGAGAGAGAGAGAGAGAGAGAGAGAGAGAGAGAGAGAGAGAGAGAGAGAGAGAGAGAGAGAGAGTGAGAGCGCAGTGGCCGGGAGCGTGTGTGTGTGATGGATATAAAAGAAGTTGGCAGAAATGGCTGCAATTTTACAGCCCGTTAAACTGTTATGGCCTAATCATACAGAGATTGAGCCCAGGCGTTCCAACCAGAAAGGAAAAACAGGTGGGGCACGTTCAGATACTGACTATGTTTTAACCCCACATACTGACCATCCTCTCTCTCTCTCTCTCTCTCTCTCTCTCTCTCTCTCTTTCTCTCTCACTCACTCACTTCTCACTCACTCACACACCAAGGGTGGCTGGCCTGCTAGGAACTGGGGTAGGTTGAGGGGCTGAGGAGGTGAAGGGCAGATGTGAGGAGGATGATGATAGTCGGGGGGGATGGGGTGGGGGAGGGGGTGGGGAGCTGAAGTGGATGGCAGACCAAAAAGGCAGCGTCTACATTTCACTGTGAGGCAGACGGGATGCTGGGTCTGACGCAATGGCGTGCAACACAAACACAATCTTTTTCTCTCGCCCATGTCTGCAGACACGCGACTCAGTGAGCCGCAGCACAGACAACACAAATGTCATCTCACGCACGGCCGCAGACAGGGCCAACAAGGCTTCTGCAAAGTTTTATTTCGAGATTTTCCAGGGCCACATTTGTTGACAGAAATGAGTGCTGAATCAGAGCATGGCAACCACCTACTGCAGATTTGGGGGTCTGGCAAAGAGAACACTGCCCATTCAATCCTGCACTTCCAAAGAACTAAAGTGAATGGCTGCTGTCTGATACTTAATCAGGGGCGTAACTATAGGGGGTGCATCAGGTGCGGCTGCACCTGGGCCCGTGGGGTGTCGGGGCCCGTAGCCGGGCCCAAAGACATACACGCGTCACTCAACGGCCCCTTCTATCCTAGTACAGCGACAGGAGTCGCATAGCGGGCCCACCGTCGATCTCTGTACAACGTCAAATTTTCTCAGATATGCTTATTTTCAAATACGCGCTGTTAATAAGCTGTGGGCAGTGTCAAATGCTATATATACACTTGAAAGGGCAAACTTATCTCAGTCGTGGTGGTTATATTTTTTGGGGGAAAAGTAGCAATTTATATCAAAATCATATGCTTATCCTACATACACTATAGAAACTATCAAAACACTATTCAATTAAATGAATAAGTTCTTATTTTCTTTGGTATTTTTGTGATTAGCAATGATGATTGCTGGGTACTATGTATGTTGTTGTCCAATGTCAAGTCTCTATTTGATCATGTGACAATACAATACGCTATAGTTAAACCAATTCTGATAACCTAGGTCTGACTGAAGGTCTGATAACCTAGTTCATTGAGCACTGCACAGTACAACTTCACTCGTAAGTCGTAACAATGCCTTTTAAGCACAAGAGTGGAAGTAGAAAAGGGCAAGAGAAAAAAGAACAGGAGGAGAAGGCGGCAAAACTGCCTAAATTAGATTATTTTGGCTTTTGAACTAGCCGTCAACTAGTCGCCAGCCCACTGAGTCAGCAGTGCAGCGGTTAGGCTGGGATCAGAATCGCTGCTTCTGCCCTCAGTGGTGTGTCAGCAACCATGCAGCAGTTAACAATTTTTACTGTAAGAAATGTTCCTGCTGAGAGTCAAACAATACTTAGTTCATTGTGTACACACCCATCGCTTCTGAAATATGTAAGGTTGATTAATTAAACACTATTTATATCGATAACAAACACCTTTGATTAGTGTTTTTTTTTAGACGCTGTTGTGGAAGTAGGGAACGCTACGATTATCTTTTTTTTTAAGCGTTCACTAGGGGGGCCCGTTATAATATCTTGCACCTGGGCCCGTCGTTACTACGTTACGCCACTGTACTTAAGTGAATGAGGAACCACTCTGCATTTCATTCCGACCCCTTTGATCACAGTAAGAACACACAAATGCGGAGGTCCACATGTATTCCAATGATAAGTGGCTGGATCTGTATGAGAAGATGAAATGATCCCTCTTTTTTTTGTTGGTGTGTCTGTCAGTGTGTTTACATGATGGTATAATTCGAATCTTTGCTTAGTCGGACTATGCTTTCTTTCGAGGGTAGGTGCTATTATCCCAATATACATGGCAGTGAATAAATCGAATCATTGGCCGAAAGCATGTCATATCCGATACGATAGGTGGCGCTGTTTTCATTACAACTAGTGGTGATACAGCCATTTCCGCTTGACCTCTTCACCACTACCAACAACAACAGTTGATTGAGCATGAATCGCGTCTGTTCATCGGTCCAGAAATGCGTGTTGCCTCTTGGGTTGTCCATCGCGTTGTTTGTTTGTTTCTGCTGGGCCAACGTGTTTATAAGTTACATTATTCAAAGGTGAAAGATAAAAGGCGAGAGAAACGCATGCACATTCACACACACACGCGCGCAAATAATGGGTTACAGCCAAAACGCATTGCCCTTCTGCCAGTTGCATCAAATTGTTTTAGTACTTCTTCGCTGTCGATTTCCAAATCTGTGTGAATATTCATGAGAGCAAGTCCAGTCAGTCTTTTGTCAGTCATCGTACTTCGTAAGATATGTCTTAAGACGCCCCATTGTACTGAATGACCGCTCAGCAGACGCTGTGGAAACGGGCAAATGTGCCGAACTTTCCAGGGCTTGATAAAGCTCACTGCATTTGGGCTGTAGCTCATTTAGCTGTTTCCAGCTCTATATCTGCATCGTCAACGCTGGGCATTAGTTGTCCGTACTCCGATTTTATAGTTTCCCCATTGTAATAAATATGCATTCATGATATTTTTCTATGACCGAGTTTGACAGGTATTGGTCAGGTAATAGCCGAGTGACAGCTGATTTGCTTTCTGATTTGACAGTACTTATTCGTGGGTTTTTTCAGCGCCAGATAACCGAACAAAACTTAACTCAGGCTTGCCTCACGGGTACAATACCAAATTTCATCATATTTGATAGAATGAAGGACAAATTAGTTGTGAATACTATGACCGAGTTTGACAGGTATTGGTCAGGTAATAGCCGAGTGACAGCTGATTTCACAAGCATTAACTTTAAACCAGAATATTTTAACGTGCCGGCATAGTCGCCCCGTAATGCCGTGCAGCGGGCGCATACTGTTATACTCTATGTGATGCACTAGCTCAACGACGTTCCCTATATGTTCCTTACCGTTCTAATTACATGTCGTTGTTCTGTGTTGGGACAGAGCTTATACAGGTGGGTGACGGTAGCACAGTCTGTTCGTGGTAACTTGCACCAGGGCATAAAGCCCGTGCCATTGTGACAGTGTGTTGTGTTTTAGTGTTTAATAAAAAGCCATAACAAATATACCACGCTTCCGTGATTTGTTACAATATAATGGTCTTGCTTCTATAATGTATAAACACGTAGGTTACAGGGTGGGTGTGGCAGAGAGAGAGAGGGAGAGCGATGATGCACACGGATATATCAGATTTAGCGACCGGAGCAAAGTTATGTTGCTGTAACGTTGAACTCTTTGCAATCAATAAATACAGTACTTAATAGGCTAATTGATACAATATCTCCTCGTTTCAGTGTGGTTGTTTGAGTGCAATGGGAGTGTATGATCGTTATTGTCTATAAAGCAGTGTTTCTCAAACTTTTTCAGACCAAGGACCACTTAGCCAATAAAAAAAAATTCGCGGACCATTTAACTAAATATCCCCGGAACAACATGCCTCCTACCCAAGACCTGGCGCCAGACAATTGTTAGCGCACACATGATTTTCGCGGGTGGGCTCTCCTTTTGTACGTACCAGTAGGCTAGTTATAGATATGACAATGCGCAAGGCAAAGCATCTGGAACCCTGCTCCATGCGTGACTTGGTTATGTTACAAACTATAGTTCGCTCACAGCCTCATACTCCCATCACACACTCAGACAGACATCACAAAACACAACGATGCGCATACTGACCGCAGTATTTCACTACCAACAGTAGGCTAGCCCACTGGCATTAATACAGCCATCCTAGTAGTCAACTTTTCATAATTAAGAGCTGTCATTATCCAACGTCACACAACACAGAATATAGCCTAGTTATCATCTTGCTGTCTCAGCGGGAGAAAAACACAGTGTTTTGAATGCAACTCCGCGGCGAGATAATTCCCAATGAGGCTGAACCACTTTCTCCTTGTCTATGTTAGAGGCTTTCTCATTTAATTTTCTTTTCATAGTTCCTGTCTTAAGCCACCAATCCATGACCTTGTTAATAGATTAGGCAACTCTTTATTAGATTAGGCTACTACTGGCTGTGTTCTCTTCGTTCTGAGTTGTATGTTAGAAATGTCGCAATAATTTACTTGTGGCCGTCGCGGACCACACTTCATCATATTTGATAGAATGAAGAACAAATTAGTTGTGAATACTATCACCGAGTTTGAAAGGTATTTGGTCAGGTAACAGCCCTTTGACAGCTGATTTGCTTTCTGATTTGACAGTACTGCTGTGTGTTTTAAGCAAATAAAATGTGGACTGTTTACAAGCGGGCACCTGCTATCGTTGATTATACAGTAAATACGTTGTGAAATGAAACAAAAACACATCACAGTTAAAGATGTATTAGTATTGATTGATTCACATCGATATTAATGGATGACATGACTAACAAGTGGTGGGAAATTAATATGAAAGTATTTGTTCGGTGAATTAGCGCGTTCTGTCCAAAAAGTCGCAGTCAACGTTTTTGTCAACACTGGCACCACATAAGTATCGTAATTTGAACGTCCTTATACGTTTTTAAGGAGGGGTTGTAAAGGTACTCATATCTTCGGACCTCTTCTGTTATGTTTGTTCATAGTCAACAAGAATAAGCTTGTGAGACAGTCTGCAGGATATTCATAAATAAACGTGTCATTAGTATGAACAGTTGAGACAACGTATCGTCTCTTTCGTCTTCCGGGTCACGACCTGGCAGAGAGGGAGGGAGGAGGGCGGCGGGATCTCAAGCATGCGCAAAGACGCAAAGTCCAGTTCCTTATCCAATTCACCGTTACATGCCGCAATAGTCGAACTATCAACTGGATCGGATCGAGTTATCCAGGGGTGTTAGTCCGACTATGTGCGGTCCGACTACGATCCGACTAAGGTGCTTACATGAAACGGATAATGCGATTTCAGTCCGACTAAGGCAGTTATTCGAATCCATGTAACCACGGTCTGTGGGTGGGATATAAATCGATTTGTGGCTCCCCAAGTCCAAATACAAGTTGTAACCCTCCATCCCTAGGAGTCAGACCACCTGCAAATCAATATGTAGTGACTGCCTGCCGTGTTCTCTGGTGAAGAACCAAACCCTGGGGTCCTCAGGGAGGGGGAGTAAGGATTACTAGACACTGCTGTGGTCTTGAAAACACGGTTCAAATAAAATGCTTTTGTTAGAATTATACTCTTGGATATTTTAATCAAAGTCTGTATGTTTGATTAGGATTGAAGATGCTTCCCAAAAGGATGTTGCAGCGCAATATTGGGAATGAATCTTAGTCTTATAATGTCAGTTGATTTAAAATGTAGATGTGACGACTTCTTCACACCTACAGCAAATTAGTCTTTTTTCAGTGAGGTCTGTGAGCCTAAAAGCAACACGATCTGAGGAGCAAGAGCGAAATAAAACAAACAAAGTCAGGAGTGCATTGGCGTCAAAATAGGAAAGGTCAATAAACTGCTCCAATATCCAGCTTTAATTACATCACCGGCCTGAGCCCCACCTGCCTGTGGTACCTCAGCCAAGAGCTGCGATGGTGGGAGAGGGCTGCTCTTCCCCACCGCGGTGCAGAGATGTGCTAATCAAAGCATGCAAGCACACTAATGGCAAGACTTTTAAAGGAAGGACTTCTTCAACTTAAAAGCATCTCAGTTTAAAGGGCAACCTAAAACTAAAATAGCTACTTTTAAAAGGATATTGATCATTCTAGTCTAATTGGAGCCTACTGTATCTTAAAGTCGAAAGCAAATGCAGAGGTCTTTATTTTCATGCTTGATGGCTTTGCTGTCCCGAGAGGATTGAGTGCAACAGATGTTGTCGATCTGATGAAAGATTTTCTTTTTTGAACACGATGGAAATGTTTGTCATCTCACCTCTACCTCCGGCTCTATCTCTCTGCGTGTGTGTGTGTGTGTGTGTGTGTCTGGCTGAGCTTTAAACCTCTCTAAAGGACAAGGATCTGACCCAGTGCAAATGACGGCAACGGACATAAACAAGTCCGCTCTCCTACAGTTTCCAAAGTCTCCGCCATTTGTGTTTTCTCTGCCATAATCCACTTTGAGAGAAAGAGAGAGAGAGAGCGTGAGAGCTGGCCATCTTTCTCTGGCTTAGATCAGCTTTCCCTGATAAAACCTGCCAATTATGTGTTAATGCTGCTGCTGTGTGTGTGTGTGTGTGTGTGTGTGTGTGTGTGTGTGTGTGTGTGTGTGTGTGTGTGTGTGTGTTGGAAGGAGTTTATTAATGTGCCAAGATGATACATTTAGTGAAGAAAGGTGTTGGCTTCTGTTTGTGTGCTCCCAGTGCTTCCATGACTGTGAGTGGGTAGACAGTTTTGAAAGGAGGTTTCCACCAAATATACACACTATTTGGGTCTTATTGAGGAGAAGACTGTTTATCACCCTGCACCATCAAAACAGACCTGGAACAGCAGCTCCGTGCTACTTTCTCATTTTTCTCTGTGGGTTCTCTGTACGTTTCTTTACTAGACCTTACTTGTTTTAATACAATGTTTAGACCATCGCTAAATTGACATTTAAAGATATACAGTATAAATCTTTGAATGCGCATCGTTAAATATATATATATTTTTTTTGTATGTTCTCTTTGGATTGGTTACAAACTGTCTTGTTCAATCAAGTCTTGGTAAGAGAGGATTCTTTCAGCTGCTCTGCTGCTTTTTTTAGAGTCATTCTTCAAGAAAAACAACTGAATTACAATCAGCTTCTAAACTTTTACGATTTAAGTTTCATAGTCTTCTAATCCAAAGACCACACAGTACAACACAATGCAGTGCAATGATGAAAGCAATGCAAAGTACTGATATTTTTGCAAGGCACTTATGGCATCTTTATCTTGCAAACTGAAGTTCGACTGTGAAGTTATATTACACAGCGAACCCAGTCTATTCATTGGAGTTCAAACAAGAATGTTTTCCCTGGAAAATGGTGTCCTTGGCAATACAAAGATTTCATCCAGAAGTAATATTTGTTTCATGCATTTGTATCATCCCAATACATCCTGTTAAGTAGATAAATAAACAATAAATGTATACTTGATGCTGCTCTTGATTCACATAGGCACTTTTCAAATATTGTCTCTGCTTGATTTACACACAGCGCTATTCTGTTGGGCAAAGAAACAAACATTATCAGGGCTCAGTGTCTTTGCCGTCTTTTTTTGATATCTTGACAGCGGATTACTGTTGTTATGCGTGCTGCACATCTTAATGACTTCCTGTTTGAAACACATAGCCTCAAATCACCTCCTGGGACATCTTAACTCCAAGATAGGCCCAGGCTCCTCAAACAATCCCAGAAGGCCTTTGGTTGCTTGATATTGTTACTAGCACACTGACAGTCTTCCCTAATACACAGTGGGGTCATTCCATGTCATTTCAACCACACCACACCATCCCAGAATTGGCTGAATTTCTGAAGTACTTGTGAAAACTGTCTCTAAAGTAAGCATTTTTTTCAGTCATGGTCATTTATGTATCTTGAGCTTGAGCTTAGTAACTTGGACATGAATACAACCAGAGTTCTGAAATTTGGCTGATTCAATTTTTCCTGTAGAAATCAATGGAATGGCTGAAATGATATAGAGGCCCAAACATGGTTACAGAATATTTAGAAGTCAGGAAAATAAAAGTGTACAGACCTGATTTTTCAGTTGTTTAAGAATAAATAGCATGATTAAAACAATAATGTTGGACATTTCACCTGGTAGCCAGTCTTAAATTTACTCAAAATTCAGGGAACATTTTGGGGATATCAAAGGCATTATGTTCAAAGTATGTGTTCCTTTCAGAAAGAACTGTATAAGCTGTAGATTTATTGTCACTTTTTATCTTTATTCGTTTATCCCTCCTACTCTGATAGAAAATAATCACATAAGGGGGGCACTGTGGCGTGAGCCAATAAGCCCCCCATTTACAGGCTACAATGCCTGCGGGGACACAGGTTCGATTCCGGCCTTCTGTTGTTTCCCAATCCTCTCCCCACCTCTCCACTCCTCCTCACTTCCCGTCCAAAATACTTTACTGTCCTATCCAAAGAAAGGCTAAAAAGCCTTTAAAAATAAATAAATAAATAAAGACATAGTCACATCCATTATGTTATGGGTCATATTGACCCACTGTGTAAATATGTCCAAAGTGTCTGGATTTATCAATGGAAAAGATTATCATCCAATTCTGAGATGGTGTGGTGGATGCCCATAGTTCAAATTACATGGAAAGCCCCAGTGTACATGTTATAAACATACACAAAATACTATGATGTGTGTGCAGGGTCATATCAATAAGTCTAAAAACATCTATTTAATTACATGCTTTGTGATGAATTCATCTAAATGAATCGCATACATCAATTTTCTGTGAGAAGTATTACAAAATCCCATCAGATTTGCTACTGACGTGAAGTGACCACACATTAATAGCAAACAACTTCAAGGTACTTCAATTAACTTCATTTAATGAAGAACACATTCTCCTTATTCATGATTGACCCATCTCCTAGTTTGTCTAAAACTAGCGAGCTAACTCAGTTAGGCAACATCAGACTGCACCGACAACTAATGCACTGACCAAATCTGGCTAGTTTGCTAATTTGGGTCACGAAAAAAAAAAAACGCACTTTATAACTTTGCTTGGCCTCGGTCAAATGCAATGATTTTTTTATATAGTGCATATGTTCTTACTGTTATGGTTAAAAATATTTAACAAATAACCTTCAGGGATTAAGCAAGCATTCTGGAATTCTCTATCTCAAACTTGAAAACTAGTATACACATAATTCTAAGATGAATCTGTGTTATTTTTTTTGACGCATTCTTTTTCTAGAAATAAATTATTGAAATTAACACATTAGTAATTAACCCTAATATGAATAACATTTTTGCACAATTATTGATTTTGGTACTGGAGTAAATTGTTGTACTCTTAAGGGTGGAATTCAGTGTTACTATAGAACAGGGGTTTTCAACTGGTTTTGTCCCAGGGACCACCATTCTGACCAGAAAGTAATCCGCGGCCCACTGATGTGCCAGTGATTCCCAAAACATTTTACAGTCCCCTACCCTTCTTTTTCATGTTTGTAACCGCCACCACGCCCCCTCCCCCCCGCACACATATTCTGCCTATAATACTTGTCAGTGTAATTTCTTCGCTGAATATGGGTCTACATCAGTATTTTGGGCAATGCGACTTGGCTATTCAGACATAAATATGTCGACGGGCCCAGGTATATTTATAAAAATAAAAAAAGTCAATGGTGAACTGATCAACATAGGCTCATGTCGCGGACCCCCTGCAATGCCGTCGCGGACCACCAGGGGGCCACGGACCCCTGGTTGAAAACCCCTGCTATAGAACATTGAGACCAGTTACATGTATGTCAGGTTAAGTGCAGGATGTAAACACAATTGCAAAAGCTCACACAACTTCTGAGGGTAGAA
The DNA here is from genome assembly GCF_900700415.2 of Clupea harengus. Taxonomy (NCBI): domain Eukaryota; kingdom Metazoa; phylum Chordata; class Actinopteri; order Clupeiformes; family Clupeidae; genus Clupea; species Clupea harengus. Next base: position 17,275,223 of record NC_045160.1, read on the forward strand.
ACAAGATATATGTGAAGCATTAATTGAATAGATAAGAAGAATATGAATGAGAGGATGAGGTTCTCAAAACATGATGTCTTCACCAATTACTCACTTCATACTTACTAAACAGCGGTACAAAGCATGTGGAGGAGAAATGAAGTGCTGCCTTTCAAGTTATTCAGGAAATTATTAAATGTACATTTTGGTGAATGATGTTTATCATCTTAATTCATGGTAATCATTATGGTTAAACCTACATTACGTTTTATTTAACTAATGAACATATGTCACAAAAGTCATCAAGGGTTGTAGTGCCTGTCCTTGCTATAGCCCTTCAGTTGCACCAAATGCAGAAATACAAAGCTAAAACAACTCAACAACTAACTTAACTACTTTTTAAAATTCTTCTTGCATATTATTTGATATAGAGTAAAAGTGATCTCAAAGTTCTTCTGTCAATTTTTTTTAAAAAGTCAGGTGAAGCCGCTGCTGCTTGTAGCCTCATACGCAACAAGTATGTTCAACAGCGAGTTTCACCGAGGCGGGCACACATCGTATGAGAAGCAGACATGTGTACGCTAAATTGAAGCTCCATTAAATATGCCTGTTATGGCTTTTAAAATGTTTACTTTCACTGAACACTGTCTTTGAAGATGTACACCCACCAAACACACACATGTACAAACACATGCATGCATGTACACACACACGCACGCACGCACGCACGCACGCACGCACGCACGCACGCACGCACACACACACACACACACACACACACACACACATACATACACACACGCACACACACACACACACACACACTGCCGACCTCTCTCAAACATAAATGTTTCAGTGTCGGATGAATAATTGATTGCCCTGCTCCCAAACGATTCCCTCCCCTAGCTTTTTACGGGGTCCTCCATAAAATAATCATTTACTGATTGAAGTTGCAATACTTTTTCACATTATCATTTTCCTATGCACTGTATTTCCCTAAAACTCTCCCAATGCCCCCCCCCCCCCTATCCCTACACACACAGACAGTTTCAAAGAGCCCAATACAGTAATACCACATTCTAGGGTCTCAACCTCTCCATCTCAAAGGTACACCTACAGAGATGAACAAAATGAGCTGAGAAATGGTAATGAGTTTATTCACCGTCCAGCACTATTTGGAGAGATAAGACTCTGTCTCTTTAAATAATTGATCCGCCAGACCTTGCGGGAGCTGGTGCTTCCTTCAGGAACGGAGGCGTGACTTGGTTTATGGAGGAGCTGAACTGCGGATGAGCACTCCGCCGGCCGTCCAGTCTCGGACACTCACAAACACCCCAACAGCACACACATTACTGGCCGGGGCTGCTCTTCTTCCAAAAGCTCTTGGCAAACAGTGGTCTCTCATCTGAATTCCCATCATCTCTTCAGAGCAAACATGTGCTCCGCTGTACACTCTCAGTCTCTCTCACACTCACTGTGATCATAGCCTTTCCCACTCATGGCGTCGCTTCCCATGTGGGTTTTCCTTACTGTAATAATTTTCTACAGTCTGTAGAAACACATTATGTACAGGTTTTTAACAACACAAAGCAAACTGTTTTTCTCTGTCTTCCAAATATGCCAGAGGTCAAAAAGGCATTCACGTGAAATGAAGGCGTTCTGACTTTTTGTGGGCATAATTTATGGATGCATTTGAATCTTTTGGCCAAATATTCACGCATGTGGGCACAAATACACATCCCATCACATACTGAGCGCAGAGACACAGAGCAAGAGAGAGAGAGCACATGAGAGAGAGAGAGAGAGAGAGAGAGAGAGCGTGGGTGCTAACCTGGAAGGGCTCCAGTGCTGTGCCACACTCTTTCACCCTGCGGCCCACTCTGTGTGCGTGGGAGTGCGCAGGGGAGTGCGCAGAGTGTGGGCCAAGAAAGGTGTACACCTGCAGTGTTACCGCTTCTGTCATCTGCATTCTAAATTATTGTCAGGGTGTAAACAGCACAGCGAGGACATGAAACATGAAAGACCTCAGACAGTACCATCTCTCTCTGAATCTTTGCCAACTAGTCTTATTTCACTTATATTAAAACATAAAATAGTCTTATTTGTAATATATTATGAAATGAGCAGGGTAATACCCCCTCTCATTTGCAATATATGCACGTCACCTTCAAGATCAAAGTGATACACTGTCAGGCTCATCTGCTCATCTGTCACGGTCCATCTTCCACATTAGATGTGTTAGGAAGTAATGTTAAAAGCAGTTCATATAAAGTCATATGCACAAGCTACCATGGTAAAGCAGGGACTGTGTTGTGCGTTCTGTTATAGGCGTATTAGTTTAATATTGTTGTGCCACAGAAATGGTCATCTTGTTAGCAACATTTTCACACTTTGTGCCCTTTTTGGTCAATGAGGGCAGAGTTTGTCAGTCTCTTTCTTTCTTTCACTCACACACATTATCTCACTCACTCACTGGCACACACACACACGCACACGCACACGCACACGCACACGCACACGCACACGCACACGCACACAAACACAAACACACACACACACACATACACACACACTCACAGTCCGGTTAAATTTGGCACAGTTGGAGTAATTTTTTTTCTGGTCAGTAATGGCCTCCGCTGTTTTATGTTTAGTGTTGTTGATAATTGGTTTGGGTTTATCACTTCACCTCCAATAATGGAATTGGAACAGACCATGCCTTGCCATGATATGTGTTTGCATCTGGGGAGTATGCATCTACTGACCAGAGCCAAAGAACCCGGAGAAGCCTAGCCTTTAGAGAGGGAGGATACCCACTGCTTACTGATGCCTCTGAATGTCATAAAATACCAAACTATGATGTTTACTTCAACAAATCTGAAGCACCATTGATATGTACAGTAAGTGCGTGTATACCTCCTTAACAAAACACACACACACACACACACACACACACACACACACACACTGTCCTCAGGTAAGACTCAAAAACGTCTAACTCCCTGAGTTTTTCAAATAAAGGTATATTTAAAGGTAAAACTAGTATTCTTCTCAAGACAATACCCTCTGGACAGGACGATAGTTGAATCCACAGCGTTGTTATAATGCTCTGAGGCTTAAATATTCCCTGTGGTCGCACCTGATGTGAACTTGAATTAAGTCAGCTGTCAGGGAGATGTCTTGTGAGGCGCTGACCATATCTAAGGATGAGTGTATAACCTGGGCACAAGCTATGTTACCTGTTGAAAAGGCTGATCATCACTGTTCTTACATGTGCTGGTTCAAACACTGTTGTTATGACATGAAATAATAAAAAAAATTGTCTTACAGGAGCTGTGGCAAACAAGAAACATCAGTTGAATAGAGATTTCCCAACTGATAGTTATTCTAAGATCAGGCATTATAGTTTCTGCAAATGCTAATATCTGCTTCTCTGTGGTTCTCTGATTGTTATTCATGCTAACTGTTTCAGAGGGAGTGTTAAAGTGAATAGGGTACAGTGTGTTGAATCACATGTAATCTGTACGGATGTTGCCTCTGTGTCACTCATGAGGCCTGAGAATCACTACGGCGATGGCCAGACTTGCAAGTAGACCTAAAGGATTAGTCAAAAGAACGAGTGGGTATGAATAACTCCACCAGCTTTTGACTGCGTCTTGGCACCCACGCCTTGGTGGAGGGAAGGCAAGGCGGGGCCAACGGTGTGATTTCATTTTGGGGATTACGCCAGGCTCGCGAGCTGCATGCAAACGAAAAAAAAAAAGGCCATCTGTTTAGAGTGGGCCAGCCCCGCACAGATTTGGAGTCCGCAAGGAGATCATCTCCGACTTCATTGTTCAATATTACTGGGCGAGTCCAATTTCTCTCCGCGTGCCACGGGAGATGGACCCGGTGTTAAGCCGCAAGACGCGGGGAGTGTGATATCTTGATGGCCCAAGACTGAGGCAGTGTGAGGGTTACACTCACCAGAGCCACAGGGATGTAATATCAGAAGGGCCTTTAGCAAACAAACCCGCTCTCCTGTGTTCACACACTCTCCAGCTCCACACAAGCAGAGTCACACAGATAGAAGGTCTAGGTATTAACTCCAAAGTGTCAGACCACCTTCTCTGTTTTAACTGATAGACTTAAAACCCCAAAAACCTAGAGGCTTGTATCAACATAGTTACAGTTCATTGTCATTGAACTGATTGTCTTGGTTACCTTTAACCTTAGTGAGACCAGGTAGACAAAAACTGTCTATAACTGGATGGTAGTGCTCACCATCTACTGCCTCAGCCAGTGGGTTTTTGTAAGGTGCAACTGATCAGGTGGTGGAAGATGTAGTGAGGTTCAGACATGAATGTGGCTTTGCTGAATATATTTTCAGTTTGGCTCATATCATTCAAGGTTTCAGTCAACCTTTACCACCTTCTGGAAAACACCTGAAAATGCACCCTAGTTGTACTGGCAGCATAGTTGGTCGGGTTTGGCTTTTTATGTTAACTGCATATGTGTATACACAAGCTTAAGAGTTTATTTGAGAGGAGAGTTAAAAATCGAATCATCGTAAAAAACAAACACCCATGGGAGGAGCTAAAACACCTCTTCGGCACGGCACAAAGCCTCATTATAGTGTTTGCAATGACAGGGATGCCAGTAAAGAGAGAGAGAGAGCGAACACTTTGATTGAGTGTGACATCTTTAATAATTCATCACAGCAGGTTACATAATTTGCTTGTTGGCCAGGGTGCATCATTCCACTGGCCTCCTGTGGGTGGCACTGTTGCTCCATGGCTCATGAAGGTAGTGCTGGCCATGCAGGGAAAAGACTCCAGCTTCTTCAAGTGGAGCCCGTTTCTGTCCCTGACCAAAGCGAACTGAGATAGTGGAACGAAAGAGGCCTCCTACTCCAGGTGAGTCCATCTCTCTCTCTCTCTCTCTCTCCTATTCTCTCACTCCCACGGCCTAATTCATGTTGCCTGAGCTGACAGATCGATGATTGGATTGGAGCACTCCGGCCAACTGTTTCAAATGGACTCTCTGCTTTGGAGAGGTCTAGGTTGTGATTGTGAAATTCTCTCCACTCCCAAGTCCTTCTCCTATCACCTCATACCTAGAGATGGAGAGCTGTGTGTGTGTGTGTGTGTGTGTGTGTGTGTGTGTGTGTCTGTGTGTGTGTGTCGGTGTGTGTGTGTTGGAAATCACTCCTGTGTGCATGAGAGAGAAACCTTGGTTACAATTTTGGAGCTACACGGTATGTTTGGTTTTGTGTCCAATAATGACAGCTGAGAGGTTGTTTTTACTTACTTAACAAACTTACTTTTTTTTTTTTTTTTTGAGTGGGATATGGCCAGTAGTAGGAATAGACAAAGAGAGTGTGTGAGAGAGATAGAAACAAAGAGGAACCCAGCAGAAGTGTTATGTGGCGCTGAAGGGGCCACACTAAAAGTGTGTGGTGTTTTCGTGACCTTTTGCTCAGTTAGCCTCTGAGGAATCTGATGTCTATCACACACTATAGAGCTGTTTCATGTTTGGTCTACAGAGAGAGAGAGAGAGAGAGAGAGAGAGAAAGAGAGATACATATTTGTGATGTACTGTCTCTGAAGGATATCTGGATATGGAGATCTAATAGCGATATTGTGGTAGCCTGAGGGGTTAATCAATGCAATGCTACCGTGAATTGCTTATTTGTAAGCCACAAAGGCAGACCTCAGGTGATCTGTGCTTATTGTAGTAAATCTGAAGATGGCATGACAACAGTAGCGGTGCTCAGAGATATGCTGTGCTGCAATACAGTGAGGCCACAGACGAGTGTGGAGCCTTTCTCCATGTGGGTGGCGTCTGACTCACCGTGAAAAGGCACCAGCGTCATGAAATGCCTCCCACTGCCACAAACACATGCACGCACACACTCACGTATACATGCACACACAGCACAGTTTGTGTTGTCATGGTAGAAATCCAGAGCAGAAGGCAAAGTGTCACTGTTTGTTGTGCTACTAGTATATTTATTTTAACACATGAGAGCTACTACTACTGTCTGGCTGCATTTACTGTGGGTGTTGTGGTTCCATGAGCTTGCACATGCACTGCCAACCTACAACATCAAAGTACAATAGATTTGAGCCTGTCAACATGATCCAACAGCATCTGTGTGTGTGTATGTGCGTGTGTGTGTGTGTGTGTGTGTGTGTGTGTGTGTGTGTGTGTGTGTGTGCGTGTGTGTGTGTGTGTGTGTGTATATGTGTGTGTGTGTGTGTGTGTGTGTGTGTGTGTGTGTTTGCATTAAAATCAGTGTGTAGGTCTCAAGGTGAGCAGGTGGAGGCAGTGATGTTTCTTGTGCCAGTCTGAAAGGCGAGATTTCCTCTCTCCATGCCAGTCTCGGTGCAGATCAGTGGAATCTTCTCTTCTCATCTCTCCACTTCTTTAACCCTTTTTCTGCTTCTTTTGGCGGCACGCCTCATGGCTCCTCTACCCCATTTCTTTGAGCTCCGGCCAAACGCCGCCGCCCGTGACAGAAGCACATTTATATTTGCAATGGGTGTAAAATCCAATTCTCCACCTGCCATTCTGACACCAAGGTAAACACTCGCCCAAGTGAATAATTAATGTGTCCTCCCCCCCCCCCTTCTCTTGTCCCCTTTTCTGCTCTGAAATAACATGTAATATCACTTTGGAAGGTAAGCATGTTGGCGAGTGCATGTGTGTCCGTGGGCAATCGTGCATGCAGAGGATTTTGCAGAGGTATTGCAATGCTTGGTTTCACATCCATTTGTGGTGTGTTTTGAGGATTCAGGCAAGAACATGGCAAAACAACACAGAGCTGAGAGAGACAAGAATTCCCCAGTGCTTTGCTTAGGGGGAAAGTACAAAGTTTCTCAGATTAATCCAAAAGATCTAACATTGAAGGCATGCTTTAATGTAGATTTTATGGTCCCTGCCAATTAACCCCATGGTCTTGGACATTCTACCTCTGCGCTGGGCTGTATGTTCTGTGGGACTGCTCTGCATACTCCTCAGATCAGTTTGTTGGGAAATACCAGTAGGACCTGGGTGTTTTCGACCTACTGGGGCCTTATAGGAACATTTTCATTTATTCATGAGAACTACCACAGCAGCAGCTAAACAGACTCAATACTGATCACAAAACTGATCCAAGGCTGGAATTGTGTGAATCCAGCATAAACAAAAAACTAAGTTCTGCTTCAAAACTCAAACCTATCCCAAAAATAAAACCCTAACATGTTAACAAAAGTTAAAGAAAAGAGCAAAAATAGTCCACAATAATAATCCAATTGTGGGATAGTATCATTTTAAAATTCCTTGGGCACACTGAAGCACCTGAACACATTTTTCATTCAATCAAAAACCATTCAACTATAGAATAAAATGACTTACAACATGAAAATGCTTTGAAAAGGACAGATAATGAATGGTATTTTATGGCATATCTTTTACTTTAACTAACAGTGGTTTTCTAACAGTACATTTCCAAAGATGTTCCTTGTTTTAATTGATGTTATAGATTATGTCATTTTAGGGTGGTACTAAAAGCACCTTTCCTGTTTTTTGCCGAAGCTCACTTGCCCCAGCAGGGGGAGAACAACATCAAGACCATAGGTTCAACACCCGAGATGCACATATGCTGATAAAAATGTAGGCTGTGGATAAAGTGTCTGCTAAACATATATTTTATAATTTACAGTATTACATTTTACGCAATTCCACAAATAGTAATTTTACGCCAAAAATATTATAACTCCTAAGCTGATCATACAAATAAAAGCCTGACTTTCCACATGGATCATTTGACTTGGATTTCCATATTGATGCAAATCCTACCATTCCCACTGAACATACATCATGCAGTTGTGATTTACAGTAATTCCCTGCATAACAGTGCTACAGGGCTATTGCATAAAACAAGATAATGGTGTAATAGGAGATATTTATATCTTAGCAGGACCCAATGAGCTCCAATGCCAATAGCAAATGCAATGGACGCATTCATATAGCCACATGAGAACATCAGAAATACCAGGATGTACCAAATAAAAAAATGTGATGTCTGTGGTTATTTTTACAGTTTACCAGAAGCTGGTGAGCTTTGTGTGAGCTGGATAGGATAGGATAGGATAGGATAGGATAGGGTAGCCAACTCCAAAGAAGCTGGTGAGCTTTGTGTGAACTGGATAGGATAGGATAGGGTAGGATCGGGTAGGATAGGATAGGGTAGGATCGGGTAGGATAGGATAGGGTAGGATCGGGTAGGGTAGGGTAGGGTAGGGTAGGGTAGCCAACTCCAGTTTTGTGCGCAACAACAGGGTTCAAGACACGATTGCTGCATTTGCTGAACAGTAGAAACACACTTTCGACTGTCAAGTGAGTTGTGTTGTAAACCAAAAAACTGGGATTGATCATCTCTGCATCACAACTTCCACGTACCTGAGGTAAGTGAACTGAGAAAGAACCACTGGGAGGTCTGATGGCTGGAGGTTCAATTCTTTTTCAGCCTTTCTGTATGTTACAGTAGTCTTCTGGCCTTCTCCTATTTAAGACCGGGGCCAGCCCGAGGCTTTTCCTCAGGCTTCAAGACCTCCCCCTCTGGTGAAAATTAAGTTTTACCCTTGTTAACATGTCCATGTTTTTTTTTTCTATGAAGCACAACAATATCATCAGGAAAATAAGCAGTCAATGCTGTGGCTGACTATTTCCGCATTGGAGCTGCAAAGCAGTGACTTAAAAAATGTCTCAAAAACACGGAATCAGACAAACAGGTTTCACATGTCACAAACCTAATCAACCAATACCGTCAACTTGCCTGTCAGGAGTGAGGAGTAACGTCAGTATACATATACATACAGTGCGACATTACCAATGATGAACTAGATGGCTTTCTTCAGAGGCTTCCTATGGTGTTCAAAACGTTTCTCCCTACTGACACATCTAGATGTTTATCATCTCAATGGAGTCAGAGGTGGCGATCAGGACCATAGTTTATCGAACATTAGGAGTCGGCTCATTCCTTCATGTAGATTTAAAAACAGTAAAATCCTAAAAAAAAGTATTATAGTGACTTACTGTTGACTTACTTCTAGTAGTTTGCAGCAGACATCTTTTTACTGAAAATACTAAGCTGATAAAATACTAGGAAATAACTACACTACGTAAATGTCCAATAACTTACTGTAGTTTTCACAGGAAAATCTTTAACACTGTGCTCCGAAGCTGACTGTGCCACACCCACTGCTTTTTTATTTTGTCATTTTTATTTTATTATTTTGTTATTCGTATCCATGAATTCTCTTCTTATTCAACTTCTGCTGCAACGGCGGGCCTAGGAGTCGTGCTGTGGCCGAACATTAGAGAAAGAGAGAGGGACTCTGATTGGGAGGCGGTTTTTGGTCGATTTTTTATTCCCCCTTTTTTTGTCGTTTCTGCATCTCATCCTGTGTCATCTGTGCCTTGAAGTGGTGGGATTTGATAGGCCATGAAATGGGTTTACCGTGTTAAGCGCGATTGGCTCCTGGGGTGCCGCCGGGGCTAGAGTGGCGCTTGGCGGAGGCAGAGCTGAGCTGGATAGGGGGCTGCTGTCATCTACTGTCAGGTTAGTCACTCGGTGGCATCCTGGCCGGGTGAAAAAACATTTAGTGCTTTTTTCTCATTTTCTTCTTTTCTTTTTCTTTTTTCTTTTTTTAAAAAAAAGCACTTAAATCTTCCCTCTGCTCGTAATTTCCCTCCCTTCCACGATTCTTCCTGTTTTGCATGACACACGCAGCGAGACATTTTTACCCCAACAGCATCTCTTTTTGAAGAGGTTTTATGATGGCTGTGCCTTTTATGAGGCAGAAACAGGTGCGATATGTTTACTAGGGTATGAGCGTCCTGTATGAGGGAATTGAGGGCTTTGTTAAAACTTCAGAGATGTCCTTTACATGAAATGGAGACAAATGCTGACATTCAGTATGCCATCAGCAGAAAGGCTGAGTGAACCAGAGGCCTACGGGGAATGCCGAGCGAGAATTGTGTCTGTCATTGAGGATTTTCATTCTGCTGTGTGTTGTTTTGGCATAAAATGGTGAACAATACCGGCCTCAGTCAAAACGTGCCTCTCAATTCTGATACCAGATTCCCAAAGCTGACATTGTAAGGCAAGCTCAGCGAGGGAAAGCCCTGTTTTTTTCCTCATCCCTTCCTCTGAAGGGAAACGATTCATAGCGGACCCTGACATTATGCTACTGAATTTGTTCCCAATGGATGTGTCACTCAATTTATTGGAAATGCCCCTTGTGATCCCCAGTGCTCAGTGGGGCATTATGGCTTGATTCATGAGTTTGATTTAACTTCCAATTTCAATCCATCTAGGCTCAGGACAGTTGTGATCTCTGACATGTGCTGTATATATGCATGGACATACAAATTCTCTCTCTCACACACACACACACACACACACACACACACACACACACACACACACACACACACACACACACACACACACACAGATATATATATTGCATATATACTGACATAACATGTCAGAGAAAGTGTAATTTTCATTCACTTCAATGCGTCATCCAATATAGCTCATTTGGATATGGATCTCTGTTTGAGCTGAGGTTCAAAGTTTAGGGAATACATTGAATTATCCCCCCGCTAAACGTAATTGAAAAGTGCAAATCCGATAATTCAATCCTCAGCCACTTCTCTTTCGCTTCCAGAGGATATAGTTTTGCAGGGTATTTTGATAATCAGAGCGTAGCATTAAGTCTCATTTACAAAAATGTTCCTTGCAAACGCTGAAGACACACCAATTTTACCTGCTCTTGAGAGAGAGAGAATTATCATGGTTTCAGGCAGGATGTCAAATGAATAACAAGAGTTATTCTTTTCCTCTGGATCCCAGCTAAAATGCTAATTAAATTACTCAGTGTAATTATAAGGATTGCATAGAGTGCTCTGTAGTTAATTTGTTATTTTTAGGCAGGTCTGTTGTATCTTGGAAAAGCATAGGGGGTGTACTGCGGTGGTGGATTATCTAGAAATTATGTGTCCTCCAATTCCCTCTCCCCTATCTGTCCCCCACAAATAGTGTTTCAGTCAATGTGTTTTTACATTTAAAACATTGGGGGGGGGGGAGCATTTAATTGCTATGTCAGTTTGTGTGTACAGTTGAGGCCCAGTCTCCTGGTGCTGCAGCTAAGCTGTGAAATTCACTCACGCTGAGGGTGATAAGCTCCTGCACGCCTGGGCCCAGCGTGCGCTCGTGTTCCGGGGTCGGGGACGGCGAGTGAGTGTGAGCAGATAACGTTAATTCACAGCAATACCCAGCGTGAGGGCTCCGCCATGCTGCCGATGTCATCAGGGGTGGCCCCTGTCTGACCTGGCAACACGGAAGCCTCTATTGGCTGATTCAGCCATACAGTGCGAAAAACATAAGGTAATGTATCACACTGTTGTCACATTGTTACTGTATGACTAGCCTATACGCTTGTGGTCTTGACAGGAAAACGATCCTCAGAGAACACAGGTAGCAAACAGGGATCAGATGGAGATATGAGGCAGTGTTCTTTCTTGGTGGCTGTCATCTCTTCACGATGACCTGAAGCTGAAAGAGCCTTTTTTTTTTTTTACTCCTCTTTCAGACACAACTAAGTCTACACAAGGGAGAAAAGTGTAGCCAAGTCTGCTGTATAAAAGAACGCTGAAAATATCATTGTCTGAGTAACTTTTCTGTTAAATAACATGTCTGATGGGATAAAAAGACATTTCCATCGACTAGCCCTTCCCCAGATCCCATTGATTCTAGGATTTATTGCTCTTCAGTTTGCCGCTTTCTCCAGTAAAATGTTTTTAGGGGAAAACATACCACAAAAGACTTTCAGACAGACATTGGCAGTATAATGGTAAGTACGAACACAAAACATGATTGCACAATACCCAATCCAATCAAAAGAACCAAAGGAAACAATTGGTAACGTTTCTAGCATGACTGAAGAGGCTCCTAACCATCGCTATAGGTAATTTGTATGACTAACCATTGCCCAGATGCCAGAATAATTCAGCACCACTAAGGGAGGAAGAGCAGAGGGAGGAGAAGAGATTGTAGAGAGGATGGGGAGGGAGGAGTGAAAGACAGGGGGAAATGGTTGAGGATACAAGAGAATGTAATGAATAGAGAAAACATTGTGGGGAAGGTGGTTAGAGGAGAGGAAGAAAGAAAAGAGGAGGGAGCTACCATGTCACATGGTGATAGAAAGAGAGTCAGAGGAAAGAGAGGCTTGTAAGTGAGTATGACAAGTTTGAGAGGGAGAAGAGGAGGAAGAGAGAGGGAGGGAGGGAGAGGGAGGGAAATAGAGAGACAGAGGGAGGGAGGGAGAGAAGAGGAGGAGGAGAGAGGAAGGGGAAATAGGGAATGCATGGGGTCTTCAGAGAGAGAGGCTGCATACTGTTGTGACACATTTGGTTCCCATGGTTTTGTGTGACCCAACACTGCATCACAATTAGCCAACGCAAAGTCCTGAATAGAGCAAGCGCTGTGCCCGATTTGATGGGGACTTAATGATGTGTTTGATAATGTTTCTGGAGAACTGTTCTCAAACACCCACAAGAAGGGAACACAAAACTGGAGCATTTCCTAAGGGGGTCCGTGGTGGTTCATTTTAAACTCTCTACAACAAAAACAAAGCAGAGAAACACAAAGAAAATACTTGACAAGGAAGTGAGACCAGGGCATCAAATAAAACTGGATTTTTGGTGGAGTAATTTTAAATGGTATGTGTGGAACTACATTTTCATGATTGCTGGCTCGACCAAGCTCATTTACATGTTCGCCTGTTCGAACAGTTTGACACCAAAGGGAGAAGACGATGGTTAGAAAAAGAAGAATACGTTTTCAACATCACTTTCTAGTCACCTGAAATGTTTGCTCTGAGGTGCTGCTTGTCATATATCTATTGATAACAGCTGCATTTTTTGAACATTATTAGAAAGTCGAATGTGTGATTAAAAAAGAACAAAATTCTAAAAATATCTGACATATTGTAAGTATGCGCGCTTCTGAACAACCTTAATGAGATATGTCACCTATTTGGGTCACATTCTAAACACGGCCACATAAGCAGCAGTCTCCTGTACTCTCAAACTATGATACTTCTTGCACAAAGGAATAAACAAATTAAAAAATAGTGATCAGATGTGAGAATAGCATGTTAAGGTATATCAGTAACAACATGGTTCAGCTGATGCGGTCAGACTTACTCTACTCTGGCTGGCCAAAAGTGAGCTATAAAGCTTCATCAGTGATGGTTCCCAAGGAGAAGACACGCTGATGAAATGTATACCTGACCTGTGTTACATGTCAGCCTGTGTGAAAGAGTCTGCTGAGTGTGTCTGCTAAGTGAACACATGTCAATTCTGTAAAGCTTCAAGTCAGAGGCATAGCAGCCTTTCTCTGTTTGGAGGTTTGGAGGAAGCTTTACATACACCTGATTCTGTTTGGGGCCAGATGAGGTTGTTTTGATCGAACCATTCAAAATCATTTTGATTTCATTTCCAGAAAGTCACAGTCACAGTATTATTATAAGATACAAAAAAGCCTTCTGGATGACTAAGACACTGTTACTCTTTGTCAGGGTCATTTCATATTATCTTCTAGGAAGTAATTTGTTCACTGAACATTTCACCTGCAATTCCAGCCCACATGCCCATTGTGGACTACCGCCTCAGAGACGCAATAACAATGTCCAACGCATCGCCAGCCATTCAAGTAACCACCATCATAAGTAAACTCATCAGACCCAACCAACACTTCAACATAAAACAAAACAGTGTTCACTCAATTGGTTTGTTGCTTGCATCAATGGCTGCTTAGGTATTCAAGGACCTTGGAAACTGGCAGGACACTGGAAGCAGTTTACTCAGACAAAAGGCCATTCAGAGAAAAAGGGGACCGAGTGTTTAGAAAATGTCACTGATAAGGTCAAACCGAGATTTCCAGCGCAGGCATTACAAAACGTAGAACTGAATAGATGGGCCACCTAGGGAGAGTAAACGACATCTTTGAACAAGGGAACCAAATGTCAGTGGCTCGTCAGATGGATCGAGATTTCCGACGTGAACGAGTGTAAATGGGTGCTCTATTCAACAGAGGAAGCGGCGACCATCTATCTCCACACTGAGAGAGAGAGAGACAGAGTCTGCAGAGAGAGACAGTGTGTGAGGGTGTGTTAAGCTCAGCATTAGTCTGCCGCAAACAGACAGTGATTCGAGTTTTGATTTTGTTACGAGTGGACATTTTCCAGCCCACTCGAGCCTGTAGCATCCATCACTAGGGGTGAGTTAGTCTCTTCTCCTTAACAAAACAGTTTCATATTTGAAGCAGTTTTTTGAGCCCATCTCTCAACATGTTTGCAGTTTACGATCAGTAGCCACTGATGTTTGAAGGAATTTGAACATATCGCAGATCCAAACCATTTGGGTGTCCAATGCATAATGATGAGACCTGCTGAGGTATCCTAAATGGTGATGAGCTTCATATGCGATGTACTGTATATTCCAATATTAAAGCACTCGGCTATGCAAAAACAATATCCCTGTGCAGCCATGTCACTGTGGCATTTTATCTAAATTCTTTGTGCTAGAGTCCTTAGATGTTTTCTTCTGCTACATTGCACAACTCAGTTGGCGCTTGGCCCAACTCAGTTAGGTGGGAGGAATAAGGTGAAATCAATGTTAGTTGAGCAGATCTCTTTCTTGGTTCATACCACACATTGCCTTCAGCCCAAATTAAGTAAACAGAATGGAAATTGACCATGAAGTAAGATTTAAGGGAACATTTTACTATTTTAGTGGTTGACCTTTTCTTCCCTCAAGGAGGCGCAGTTCCTAAATAAGCGTGTGTGTGTGTGTGTGTGTGTGTGTGTGTGTGTGTGTGTGTGTGTGTTTGTGTGTGTGTGTGCTTTAGATGGAAATGCAAGATAACAGTTCTTATAGGAAAACTCATTGTTTATAGCACTCATTCATTACTCCTGTTCAGGAGTCAATTTGCTGCTGCCTTTAAACAGGCCCATCTAATAAACCACATTGCTGCTTTGAGTATGCAGACATTTTTATTTTCTCCTCACCCACTTCAGCACCTCTCCCTCTTCCTCTGGGGAAAGGCTCCTGCCCCTTTCCATCTCCAACAAGCAGGATCCCTGAGTGGGTGACCTTGTATCATGGCAACTTTGACACAAAAGTAGGTGAGAGACTCTTTACTTTACTCTTTGTTGATTCAAGTCAACAAAAAAGCTCACCATAGCTTCGTGATGTGTATCACAGAAGTCTAGTCGTTAGAATCATTTGTAAATGCATTTTTCATAGTTTTTCAATCCAATCCAATGCAGAGTTATTGGGGAGATAAGAGGGAACCAGAACTTATTGTGTTTTTTTTCAGGTACTACATTTTTTGGTTTGTTTTTGAAGCACTCCAAAAATCCTTCAAGATTTAAAATGATTTCAAGATTTTTGATACACTTGTTATGTTATATGAACAATCTTATTATAGGCCAAAGACATACATTTGTTAGGTTACATGAATTATCGTATTATAGGCAAAAGACATACATGTGGATAATCTGCACTGGGTTGGAAACACACACACACACACACACACACAGAGACACACATCCAGAGAGAGAGGGAGAGAGAGATAGACAGAGAGAGGGAGATAGTGAACCAGAGAGAGAGAGAGAGAGGCAGACAGAATTACAGAAAATCGTAGTGATATAGAATCTGCAGCAATCATTATCCAAACTGGGGTGATAACAACTTCCTTTGCCAATATGTACTCTCTACCGTCATTTACTTTCCCTTTCTTTGTCAGAAAGTCTTTTGAGTATCCATTGTGCTTCAGCGGTATAAAGCTGTGTGTGTGTGTGTAGGAGACGGGATGTTTGTAGGGGAGAGACACAGTGTTGCCTTCCTCAGCGAACCGTAGTTATGTATTGACTCATCCAGTCCAGTGTTCAGTCTTCCCCCTCAGAGTGTGTAATTACGATGTCAGCTTCTTGTAGATGCTCCCACACAAGGCCACGGCAGGATGTGAGGTCACCAGTCGTATGCTGTGATATGCTGGCAGTAGAAGATGAGGGAGACAGTTAGAACAGCACAGTAATTATGAAACAGGTTGATTCACTGAAAAATGTTGGGAGGCTAGCCTACAAGGCTAACAGGGTATGCATTTATTAATATTTTGAACTTAGAGTAAATATACTATAACAAATGTATAATGCTAAGTTTATAGTTTGTTAATATTGGCCATTGACTTGCACTTTACAACCAGGATCATTTACATCAGCATCTTCAAACGTTAAGTTATATTGCACGCTGATATGAATACTGCACCGAGGTCAATCACTGCTATCAATTAACATTTTGTAAGAAAAACTTGAATCAAATTGTTATTTTAAACAGGTATTGCAATATATGGTCAATGATACGTGAATGTTTTGCAGACATCACCTGCACTTGCATGCTGTAGTAAAAGTTAAATATTATATATGACCTAAAACATCACAAATAGTTGCTTTACACACTTTCAAGTCTTATTTTTCTGTGGTTGGATACGTTTTCAAGAGTAGGAATATTGGCAGAACACTGAAATGTTACAGACAGGCTCGAGGAAAAGGCCCTAAATCTCAAAGAAGTGAGACTATTGAGAGGAGACAACCTCATTAAGATGCCTTTTACAGTATGATACATTTTTCTTTAAGGGACTTGACCGTAAAAAAATACATTGATGCTTAATTACATCAACACAGATATCCCTACAGTGTACACTGTGAAACGAACAATGAAGTCTTTGCAGTACTCGTGACCATGTCCTTCAAATTCGCCCAAGCAATCGCTCATTTTTCTCAGACAACCACTGCAATTGTCAGACTGTAGTTTCAAGGTGTTTTCATGCGTCATTGTTTTCATGTTTTGTTTCCTAACCTTTATCTTGAGGGCCCAAAGGCTTTGTTTGTTTCCATAAAGGAGAATGTGGTGGAAAGATTTGTCATGATGCCAAAGCAAGGTTATGGACCAAAAGAACCAGCAAAGCAATCCATTCAATGAAAAAGAAAAGGAAGGTGGCTTGATTGCGTATTTAGGAACAGCAGACATAAGCTGTCCGACTCCTATGATGACAAATGAAGGCGTCTCTTTCACGTGCTAAGGCCTTTCAGCCATTTAGTTGTGTGATTAATGCTTTATTTAAGTAGTGCATTGGCCAAGTGATTTTGAGGGCTGAGGAAGGTGTATGTTGTGTTCATGAGCAACATCCTGTTTTATATGGCAAAGGGATTTAAAATGTCCATACACAACTCAAGACCATGACCAGTAAATCAGTCTCCTGTCTTCACAAAGTGAACTTGCATGAAGTTGTGCATCGCAACTGAGACCAGCATGCATCCCTTTGGCTGTTTGGGCTACGGTGTATGACTGAGTATGACACTAATACAAAGAAATAGAGAGAAAATTATGTTGCAGTGCCGTTTGCCACAAGCTGTAAAGGTTACAAGGCCATTAAACATCAGCATGACCTCCAAAAACCTCGGCTCTATCTTATAATTTTGCCTGCAGACAGTTTATCAATTGGGCCTGTCTTGTTCGGTAGACCGCATCTCAACAAATTGCTTTAAGTGTTGCTATTCCTAAAAGGGGAATCGAGGCACTTTCTGTCATATTGAAGCATTATGTGTCATGAAATCCTTATTACTGTTACAGTGTGTGTGTGTGTGTCTGTGGTAGTCTTATGTCACATGTACTAGTTTCATTGGAGCGTGTTGAGCTCTGGCCAGATTTGGGATCACTGGTGAGGGCAAAACCAAATTGTCTTGGACTTATTATAGACGCTTGTGCATTTTGGCTTTGCATCTCCAATAGCACAGTCCATCAGTGGAGCCAGATTAGGTCTCTATCAGTGATTACCATTCCCATGCCCCACACGTCTTATTTTAGGCAGCAGAGCGCAAGCAATTAGGAACCATGCGGATTTCCGATCCCAGCAATCTTGGACAGACCAGGAAACATAAAGGAACTGTGAGCGCTTGACCTGCATGTTAGAGCTGCTTTTCAGAGAGAGAGGGATGAGCTGATTTGTGCTCCCATGCCTGGTGCTCTCTGGGTGGCCTAACACAAGGTAAAGGTTTAGTGTCTAGCAGACACTGTTGTCCACAGCGACTTACACAGGCAACTTGCATTGGCTGGGAATCGAACCACCAACACCAACTAACCCTCATCTAAGTCCAGGCCATCTCCCTTTCCCCTTCTGGACATTTGCTTTTACTTGCTGGCATGTGATTTTGTACACTAACTGCATAAAAATGGAACATGTGACGGCGAAGTTGTAACCAGAATAAGAGAAGACATTATGATTAATTAGGACAAATTGCTGAGAGACATTATATTTCAGTCACTAAAAAAGGCGACTATGAACTTGTGAAGGAATACACACCATGCATGTGGTGCAATTTGAAAGCATGCAAATTGAGATCGTCCTTGCTCGCTTGTTGATGAAGTTAGAGTTCTATTGCAAAGCTGTCCTTGACCTTTGGTTGGTTGGTGGAGTCTGGGTAAAAGTCTCAGCCATGAGCTGTGGACGTCGGCGTGTTTGCCCGTCCTTGTCCTCCGCGTCCCTCACAACTCTTGGCTGAGGCCCCGGCTCTTCCTCTTCCTCCGCCGGCTCCTGACTGGCAGTGGGGGTCATGGCGAGGTGACGCTAATGAGTCAAGGGGGAGGCCTCCTCTTCCACCTCCAGCAGCCCAGAATCCTAATGCAGGCTGAAGCCCGGAAGACGGGAGCTGAGGCCGGATCAGCCAGGTGCCACCTTCGAGCACGGTATGGAAATGACCTTTTTTGATGAAGATGGGGAGTGCTGAATAATGGAGGAAGAGGTAGAGGTGGAAGAGGAGGAGAGCGAGAGATGAAGCTCTCTCAGTTCTGCCGCCATAAGTCATGGAGAGAGGCCTTTGGTTGGAGGCCATGGCTGCCTGCTGCGTAAGCTGCACCTGCTGGGAGACGGACTGTGCAGACGGACTGTGCAGACGGCTGAGCTTTTGAATGCAGAACACAGACAGCCTGAGGGCCGTCATCTCCTCGTTTTACTCACTGTTTACTCTCTGGCATCCACACACGGCGCGCTCCCTCTCACCAGAGTCACCTAAAGAGTATCTGGTCACACAGACCTCCCTTAGAAATCCTCACAGCTATGTTGTTATGTTGGATCCCATAGTGAATTTCAAGCAAATAAAGATATAATAGAGACATAACATTGGTGATCTTGGTTTGAAGTAAATCATTCACCCGTCATGTCCACACTTAGTTAATTTAATGAATGAATTTTGCATTTTTTTATTACTGCAAGTCATGATTACCATTTGTCAAAAGCATTTACTAAGAAATACATGTATATTATATTAGACACGCTTCCTACCCACACAGTTAGCAATCTATAGGCTAAATATCAGCAGCACGACTCCATGATCTCTCATGTGGCATAAGACTGTGTGTGAAGGGGCAATGACCTTCACTGTAAGACCTTCACTCTGACTTCTAACAGTTGGCTCCACCTCAACTATATTACTCCCACCCCTCAGGTCATGATCAGTCTTAGTGGGCTTTCAAAAAAATAGACATATCTGGAGTTTTTCACAGACTTCAGCTTGAATGTCTGAGATGCCAAGATGGAGACATTAATCAGAAACTGGACGTCTGCTTTTTTTTCAAATCAATATCAGAGTGCTCATCTCATCTGCGAGATTTCTTGCTGGAACTTCTTCAGCATGGCGAGGCAGGCTGGCATGCGGTGGGACACCAGATGGAACTCCTTCTCCCTCTGTCAGAATCCGCCGAGCACTCCACTGACTAAAAGCAATCATCTGGAAGCTGTCAGCCAGGATCTGATGGAGGCTGCCCCTAAAAGCACTGCCTTCAGCTGTCACTAAAGACCCCCAGAGCGGCTGGCCCACCCTCTCATTTATTTATATTGGGGAAAAGTTTTTCTCAGGCTTCGCCGGAAATACTCGCGTACATCTGCTTGGTCTGTTTAGTGCCACTTGATGGAACGCCTGCCTGGTCAAATGTTCTCAGGTTACATGCACAGCATCTGGGAAAAGGAAGTGTGTGTGTGTTGGGTGTGTGTTCCACCTAGTTTGAGGGACTGGCACCCTCAGAGAGACTCATAATACAACAAGTCTTTTGCCACACTGGTAAGCTGGGCAGTCTCAAGACACAAGGGTTAGACACAGAGAAAACGTACTGCCTGTTACTTTATAATGGACTGACCTCTATGTATTTGTTAAGCGAATGTTCACCATTACATTTGTGCAATAAAGCAGCCTCCCTGAAAAAGGTTGACGTAATCCTCTCCAAGAAGCTTACATAAATAATTTCCTAAATTAATGATGAAGAGAAATGATTTCTCACTAGCAAATATGCCTATATCCACCATGATTTAACACAACATACAAAATAAAAGTATGTGTCATCCTAATAAATACATTTTATTATGACATTAGCACTTCATTCTGTCATCTGAACTCTGCCCAGTAGCAGTAGTTTACGTGAGCAGACTTTGTTCACAACAAAAAACCAGATGACCCATGAAGAGTTATGCACAGAAATCTCAGACAACAGCCTGGGAAGAGTTTTTTAGGAACATGATTCTATTCTGCCTCTGACACAAGCTGCCATCAAGTACAGCGTAATGCGAAGATTTGACGCTGATTAAATGTTTCTGGATTTTCTCTGGTATTATATTACAGCTTGTTTTCTCTCCACTGCACAGTATTTCATAACTGAGAGTCAGATGCTTTGTTGTTCTGGCAGCTGCAGAGAAGTACAAGGTGTCAGAACCAATGAAAACACAAACAGCTGTCAGTGTTTAAGAAAAAAAAGTCTTGCACTCGTTTTTTATGCAGTGTTGCTGAAGAAAGTGTGTAATTCATCCTTGTTCCTCTTTTATGTTATCATCAACACTGTGGAACCTGATATTCTTTCTAAATTATGAAACAGTAAATTCAAGAAGTTAGCTACAGCTAAAGAATAATTTTTTGCTACAAAGTTTGTTATTTGAATTTGTTGACACCACACCAGCCTCCCCAGATGGAGAAGAGTTTGTGTGAAATGATGTGTTTGGGATTTGTAAATTACAGATCAATACATGAAAATAATTATTAATTAGCCAGCAAATTATAAATTAGCCAGCAAAGACCTTAATGTGTCACGGTTGATTCTTTCTAAAAAATGTAACTTGTAACTTGTGCATCAAGGACTTCAGATGAGTCTGGAACATTTGTGCTTAAAACAGTTAATGATGAGTTAAAACTCCTGACTTCAGTAAAAGTGAGGAGGCTGTAAAATTCACCAACTCAGCCATAGAAATGCCAAACACTCCTAACATGAAATGCAAGTAAACTTTGGTTAAATGGTAAAATACAGAGAGGGAGGGAGAAATAATGAGACCGAGAGAAGGAATGTAAAGGTGTCTGGAATAAACAGAGACTAGGACTTCTTGTCCTAATTGGATGTTGTGTAGATGGTGAGCTCTGTTGGACTGTGTCAAAGCTAAGGCACCAGGGCTGATGGACTCCAGGGCTTTGCTTTGTTCTGGACAGCCTTGCATGGGTGCATCATTTGAGTGTTGGGATTGCTTCCCAGGATTCCTATGGACCCTCGGACGCACGAGGGGGTACGTCATTACGAGAGCTGCCTGTCGGAGAGTTTACAAGGGGATTTTGTGAGTTCTGCGTGGCATTTTATTTATTTATTTCTTAGTTTTCTGTTTTTGTCTATGGATTAATGGTATTGACTGACCTCTTTTAAGAGGCAGAGAATCCATGTATTGTTTTCCTTTGGGTGCTCAAAGCATGCTGGGTGTTACTCAAACTTCAATACCGGAGGATTTAGTACTCGAGGAGTCTCCTCATGAGTGAATGCTTCACAGTTAAATGTGGCTCAGACTAAAGGGAGCACTCTGCATTAAACCAGACAACAACCAGAGCCTTGACTCTGTTTTATCGCAACAGAATACACCTGTATAGGTTACATGAAGATTTGGTAAGTCATGTACCACGGATACTTCACCAGTAGCTGGAGAAAAATCATCCCTACATATTTAAGTAGGTTTTGTTTATGTAAAAAGTGTATGAGGTGACAACTGAACTCTGTGAAACTTTGGCATCCTGTGCCATCCTGGCATCCTGGGCATCCTGGGCATTAATACGATAAAAAAATCAGTAACTCCAGAGCAGATATAATTATTTTGCCCAGTACCCCAGTAGTCTTGTGCCCTTAATGAGTATGATGAGATGAACATAGCCATGCTAACTTACCTGTTCGGTAGAGTTATAGACTTACAAGTGGCACCATAAGCGTCTAGGGTGCTCACAATGGAATTCTGAGTGCCAAGATGCAAGGCTGGAAATGTATTCTCCTCCATATCCTAGGAGAGGCTGATATTTCTCTAAGGAACCAAGGCAACAGATGCGATGGGAACTGACACAGACGGATGATGGCGAACTGAGTGTGGGCTACGCTCGTAGTTCCCAGAAACTGCTGAAGTTAGCTTAATTAGTCCAAGGCCCTTTTAACAAATTAGCAAGATCCCCACTACATCCCTTTGGGAAATGAAAGTAGGGTAAGAGGCAATGCACAAATGCTAACTCAGACGATTTAATGTCTTACAAAAGCCTAGATCTCAGTGAGAGATATTGTGTGTGTGTGTGTGTGTGTGTGTGTGTGTGTGCATGTGTATGTGTGTGAGTGTGTTTGAGGAAGTGAGAGAGAGAGAGGGAAGTGTGTGATTGGTTGAGCGTAGCTTCACAGTCTTTTGTGTAGCTTCAAGTGTTTTAGGGTGAACAGTCTAGCATTTGTAGGAAAACGCGTGGCCAGACTTGTGACTGACCAAGCCACTAATTGTCCACTAATAGATGAGAGAATGACTGGCTTGGAACGTGTGTCATTTTCCTCTTCCATTGGTTTTATAATGCTTTGTTTAGAATCTCTTACAAAGAAAATGAATGGAATTTGTGCTCACTCAAAACTGATCCACATTTCATTCCTTGCAGTAGTTCTGAGAGGAAAAACATGTACGGAATGTCTTTGTGTGTGTGTGTGTGTGTGTGTGTGTGTGTGTGTGTGTGTGTGTCTGTGAATGTCTTTGTGTGTGTGTGTGTGTGTGTGTGTGTGTGTGTGTGTGTCTGTGTGTGTGGTTGTGTGTGTGTGTGTGTGTGTTTTCACCCTTGTCACAAAAATTAATTTATTTTCTGAAAAGTTCCATTCCTCTGATTCACTTGTATTGTTGAAAGTGGAGATTTCCGTCACAATAGCCACAGAGAGAGACATCTGTGAATATCTCTCCTCTCAACGCAATTTGTCTCTCCGTTGAGCTCACAAGAGGCTATTGAATGAAGTACATGGAGGAATTATAATTTCCCCGTTTGTGGAAAAGCCACAAGATCTGGACATCTGTCTTTGTCTCTCTTTACTGTGTTCTGGTGCCCTCCTAGTTTAGCAGGGATAAAAGAACTAGATAATTATAATTAGACACTTTTTCTGAAAGGGTTTTGTGTCTGCTTCTGTGGTCGAGAATTGACCGTGTGACTGTGTCAAACCAGCGTTTCTTGATGAACTGAGAATCCAATTCAGCGGTGTTCACTGGAGGGTCAGGAGCGCAAGGGCACAGGCTGCTGATTGCAGTGGGTAGACAGCCTGGCAATTTCATGGTTTATCTTTGCCTTTGATCCTATCCCATGCCTGCATTTGATCCTTTCCCATTAAAAAACAGCACAAAGTCATGCATTTAATGATGCCTCTGTTCGCTCCCACGTCACAAAATCAGCGGGGAGAATACCGCTCGACATGAAATGAAAAGTGAACAACAGGATTTTTTACAAATGCAGGTCCCATCTCGCATGCACTGCCCCAATTTACAATGTAATTTTCCTTACGTTCAAGAATATATAACAAAAATAAGTAGCAGGTGATTCCGTGAATTGGCTTTTAAAAGACTCTGGTGGCCAGATGTAGTCCAATTTCTGACAGCAAAAATGGGAAGATTGACTTCCACCAGAGGCTCCTCCCTCAGTCGCTGTTGCCAGTGAGCAGACTGTGGCCTTGTGGGAAGATTGACATCTGGCCGTGGGAACAATGAGGGAGGGATGATTTGAAGGGTTGTCACATAAGTAGACAAAGGCAATGCCAATTGGAAACGCAATGAGATCCTGGAAAGAAGCACCAGAACAGCTGCAGTAGTCGTCTGTCGAAAAATGCCTTTACGGATCAGAATATGTATTTCTGTATCATCTGTATCAAAAATGTGTTTCTGTATCTCCATCACGGTCCCTATCGCAGCTAACTGACAAGCACATCTGGGGTTGATTTCGTTTTGTGTAGGCTAACACTGGTTCAATTATTCAATTGGAATTGTCGTCCATTTGCCTGTATACGCCCCAGGCACTCTTTTGTAATGTATTATTATGTAGTTCACTGTGGGTCACACAGGTCAGAGTGTGTAGGGTGACTAGATTTGAGTTTGTGAAAAAGAGGACACTTCATCGTGGGACCCCGCCCCCTCCCCCGCAACAGAGTTTTTGGACATATTTTTCACATGCAGA
This sequence comes from Clupea harengus, assembly GCF_900700415.2. Taxonomy (NCBI): domain Eukaryota; kingdom Metazoa; phylum Chordata; class Actinopteri; order Clupeiformes; family Clupeidae; genus Clupea; species Clupea harengus. The sequence goes on from NC_045160.1 coordinate 17,299,822, forward strand.
TGACCCCGCCCCCTCCCCCGCAACGAAGTTTTGACATCTTTTTCACATGCAAATGTCAGGTACTATTGTAAACGATGCAACTAGTGGAGGCGGCAAGGTGCTCAGTGTTGCCAGATTGGAAATGGCGTATCGTATCAAATGCTCAAAATGATTGTATTTGGAGGATAATTATCATATCTGGCAACACTGGGAAGGCGGTCGACCAATGACAGTTCTCTCTACAGTCAGAGCTCGCGCAAGAAGGTGGAACGTAAGGGAGATACCCTTTCCAAAACTTGTAAGGACGTAATAACTAGTTTGTGAAAGACCCAGAGAAACACAAATATCCGACGAGTCAAAATCGGATTTTTTAGGTCTCGAAAAGAGGACAAAAGAGGATGTCTGGTCACCCTAAGAGTGTGCCTCTCCAGCTGTCTTTCCAGAAGGGTGGAGAGAGTGCACAGGGGACTTATACTGAGCATCAGAGTGTGGATGAGTAAGACCCATGCATTTAAGCTGCAGCGTTGGTTTCTAGTGGGGTAGTGGTAGAATGGAGAGTCACATAAACAACAAGGAAATCATGCATTCACTTCATGACCTGTACCCAGCTCGGTTGAGAACACACATGAACAATGATGTGAGACAAGCCAGGTGAAAGTCTTTCCAGAAAGATGACATCATTACTTAAGGATAAAAGGTGTGTAGAAGTCAAAGAGCACAAAGCAATACTATTGCATGTTATGACGGTTTCACATGCTGAGTTAACAAAAGACCCTTTAAAGCTAATTTTTCTGTTTTCACAGAAATCTAGCTGCTGTACCTCCTGCTATTGAACAGTTTCCTTTGTGTTTCGGCTGAATAAAATGTGACTACATTAATGGCTGCTTGGGGAGTACGTGATACTGGTAGATTCTGATGAGGGGGGTGGAAGTTATTAGCCTGCAATGGCCTTCATGCAAACTGGATTCCTGGATTTTTCCATGAAAAAGTCCGGCGATCATAACATGCGTACATACATGTGGTTTCTTGTCAGTGTTTCATGTTGAGTCTACAGTACTTGTTGAGTCTTCCATGAACCATGGGATTCACTTGCTGGAAATCATTAACCCCACTGAACAGCCATGACAGAAGAAGAGGGTCATTGAAGAGCATCTCGCAGGGGACAGAAAGAGACTAATAGCAAGCTGCACCTACCTGGTTGCCTGGATCGGCCTCATTGTACTGTGCTGTTCTTCTGTTTATAGGTCAAAGCAGAATCTGATTTCCGGACATGATCTCAGGTATTGTTGGAGCTCTCTGTTGTATTGAGGACATAAGGAAAGGGCAAATCAGTGTAGGGTGACAGCTCTCTGTTAGGAAGCAGCACAAACTGGCTGAAGCTTGTTTCATGTTTGGCTCTCTCTCTTTTCCTTTCCGTGGGCTGTTCGAGTCTCACCTCCAGTCCTACTGATACCTGCAGTAATTAACTTTCCCTTCTTCTGACTTAAAGGAAACAGCCGTGACCTGGTTTCCATGGTAAATGCCCACCCTGCAGGAAGTTAATTAACTTTACACAAATCTACTGTAGTTTTGCTAGTATTGTCATGCAAAGATACACACAGACTGGCACACACTGGCACACACACAAATTCACAAGAGAGTGCACACACACACACACACACACACACACACACACACACACACACACACACACACACACACACACACACACACACACACACACACGCACGACTGTTTTTTATGAGCAACTACAAGGCTGTCTAAATTGAGGGACGAACTCCCCAGCCTGCTTATCAGGGGTCAGATTACAGGTGCTGTATAAAATCCCCATTAGGCCGGCTGGAGGGGGGAGAAACTGAAGCGACACTTCATTTCTCTTTGTGTTGCTGCTCAAATGGAGCGGCATGGTCTCATTAAGGTCTCACCAAACCCCCGAAAGATAAGCAAAACTCTGATGATCAAAGACAGACAGAATCCGCTCAGCTTACCTCGCAGAATGACACACAGAAGACCCACACAAGCCAGAGCAGGGAATCAAGCCATCAGACAGGAGTGGCAGTGTCTTATCCTCAAGTCAGGTACATGCAAACAGACACAATGGAGACTGTTCAAATTATAACAGCAATAACATGTGCAGTGTTCAAAATAATTCAGTTATTTACCACAATGGGAAATATCTACAGCACATTTCTTTAAAAAATCTAGTTAACTGTCCCTGTGAGCAGTCAATAATAAAGGGTATGAAAGCTAACTGAATTGTAAATTGTGACCAAATCTTTGAGCTGCTGCCACACAACTCCTAGTAATGGTGTTTTAGCTCACTGAGGCTTTATAAATAAGGCCATATTTGCATTATTACAAAATAACAATTAACAAGCCAGGTAGTGATTTACAAAAGTGGTGAGATACAAGTAACATCAACATGCTGGAGACGTTTTCGACAGCTTCATTCAAACATTGAGACTGAGATTGAGTCAATGTAATGCCTGTCCCCTGTCCCCTTTCCATTGCTGACCTTACAAGTGAAAAGAAAAACACTGACATCCTTCAGTAACATCTGTGTGTGCATGTAGACCTCTTCACAGTTTCTCAACCCTTCAAAAACCCAGCACTTGCCAAGAGTCTTCCACAACTCTGTTTGTAGTGTGCTGAAGAGCTGGTGTCAGCTCACACCTCTCCCTGGAGTACTCCATGCCCTCCCCACATCCAGTCACAGGCTAGCTGCGGTTATCATGTTCATTTTGTCAATTATTTATTCTCCTATGTTTATTTATTTTTGGTATGGCCACAAGTTTTAATGTGGCTTGAGACTAAATATATTAGAGAATAAAATAAATAAACATATATATATATATATATATATATATATATATATATATATTAATATTTTATTCTCTATATGTTCTCTAATATATTTAGTCTATATATATATATATATATATACACAGGCATTTCCTTCTCATTTCCTAACACATAAGTTATTGTGTTTTTTTTACCCAATACAATTATTAGCTATTTTCCACTGGAATGAAGTCGTGCAGTTTGTCATAAGCTTTCCTCTTCTGCCATCTTTAAAGTCAGGGCAATTAGCAGCTACATGCTGGATTTCTGGATTTCATTTCTTAGGGAGCAGGGGCTCTCTGCATAACAGGGTGAGTGAGGGCCTTTATCCCTTTTCAGGTGGCAGTGGAGCACAGAGAAGGAACTTCTCTTCTCTCAGCCCAAGCTGAGATCCCAGCTCCCTCTTTCACATCCCCCTGTCTCCCTTCGCCAGCCTCAAATTCAAGAAGGCGAGAGACTTGGGTCCAGGCAGACAGCCTTGTTGGTAAACGTCGGCAGGAACAGCAGTCCAGGAAGCGGGGCCATGACAACTGCGAAGATGTGCTGCTAATGACGTCCATATGCTCCCAGAGATAGATTAATGGAGCGGGAAGAGCGGAGCCATTATTCAATAGGCCCGAGCGCTAACAATCAAAAACACGCGCAGATGGAGCCTTGGCTTGCGTGGAGGCTGTGCCACCGGCCTGGACCAGAACGGGCCAAAATATGTACAGTAATGCAGAAGGAAAAAGAAAACAAGACAAAAATGAAGACCCAAATGGCTCCAACACAAACACTGACTCACTCCATCTGGCACATGACGCTCATGCTCACAGAGACAGCAACAGTGGGAACGCTTGATGATCAGAGGTGCTCACAGTTTTCAGCTCAAAAGGAGGATCTTGCATGAAGTTGCACACTCCCACTGATAAAAGATTTTAATGAGGAAAAAGCATGCGATTAAATACATATCTATCCACATGACCACACAATCTGTACATTATCTCTGCATTGCATCTACCTTTACAGGTGATTTAATCAGCAGAGGTGTGATGAGTGCTATGTTCAAATGGAAACACATACCTACATACCTTGAATCCAAGCTCTGACGAAACATTAAAAGCTTGTATAGAAATAAATGGAAGCAAATTGGACACGCTGTATGCTATCTCAGTACTTCGATCGATTTTTATGAGCCGAAGATCACAGAGGCCAACCAAGGACCATGACACTCAGGGGGACAAGTAATCTTGTGATATTGTCACGTTACGATCTAGCACAGACAGCATATCCTTTCAAAATGTGGAATCCTGTTTTAAATGTTCATATGTTCACTTCACATGTTCATCTCCTCTTAACTTGGTCCTCTCCACCACTGCAAGCATATCCCACCCCCGTCTCTTCCCCCAATATTCTCTCACTAACCTCTCCGTTGTTCTCCATTATTATTCTCTGCTCTTTCCCCTCTAGTTTCTGGGCTTCCTGTGATGTTTCCACTTTCGTGACAACACCCTCCCTGGGCTGGCCTCCAAATGGACTGTGATGACTGCAGGGCTAATTCTCCCTGACAGCACATTAATCATTTGCCTATCGAGATTCCTTAAGGTGACTGAGAAGTGATTTGTGGAAGAGGAGCGAGAGCAGACACATCTCTGTCTGTCTGTGTGCTCTGCACATAGGTGTGTTTAAATAGAAATGTTACTCACTCTTTGGAAAGTATGACAATTTGCAACAACTACGATTTACACTCATACTAATCTACTCTGACACTATTTTACCTATAAAATGAAAAAAAAAAAGAAACGTTCATAATGGAAATGTAATTTCAAGACTTACATTCAAGAGTTTTTAAGGCCGCAGATGTATTATGTCAGTCAGATATTTATTTTTCTCTGTCTTTTCTCTCTGTTCTCCCTGTGGTCAATATTATTTATCCCAACCTCTTTTTCCTCTTTATTCTGAAATTAAATACTTCTAATGGTCGAGCATCAAGTTTTTCCTTTTTCATAAGGCACCATGCTAAACAAACACAGATACAATATCCTAAGTAGACAGCAAGTGAACATTTCAAAAGATGATTGTAAGCCCATCTGCATTCAAACCAGTACTTTCTGCCCCACTCATTTCTGCTGTAATTGTCACTGATTGTCCAAGGAAAATTGATGATGTGCCTTTCTTATTGTTCTCTGTTAAAGTAATAATAGAATCCGCTTGGGCAAAGCAAAATGAGCTCAACTCTTTGGGCCTTTATTTTGAGAGCAGGGACACCTGGTAGAGACAGCGGGTGCATACTGCACATATGCTAATGTGATACTCTGTTAGAACTAACTATGGGAATGAAAACACTGGTCAGTAACACTGTCAGTAAAGGTAGCGGCACATTTCCTTCACAACTCTGTTTGATATGTTGGCCTAAACTCACCTGTCATAAAAACTGGACTGCTCCCATGAAGCGAACATAGCCCCCAATCTACTAACCTAAATGGCTATAACCTGTGAGTTCTGTTTGACTTCTCTATGCTTTGGTTTTATAGTGTCAGTTAACTGATTTTGATAGCTCCATTGCTAACCAGCCAGTCTGCTAACTGGTCGACAAGCTAATTAAATTTCAAACTTTAATGGTGGGGATCTAAGAAGTCCATTCTAATGCTAACGTTTTCCTTTTGAAAACCTGATTAATCTGATGTTATTTTACCTCGTCTTGACATTGCATATGCAAAAGAAAATCTGTATTTATTAACATTTATGTCTAGTTTGTCAGATACTTGTGTCATATAATTTAACTTAGCTAGAACTTTACATACGTATTTCCAAATCTGCATATTTGACATGCTGATGGATGGAGTGTGTTCTCTCAATGAAGAGAGGAACAATGTGACCAGGACCTGGAAGACATCCTTCCTACAATCATCTGTGGTGTGTATAGAGAGAGCTGAAGGAACAGTGGGGCACATTTATTTTTATACTGGAGACTTATAGATAAGTAGGGTGACCAGACGTCCTCTTTTACCCGGACATGTCCTCTTTTCGAGACCTAAAAAATGTGTCCGGCAGGGATTCCAAAATCGTCCGGGATTTTGCCTCGTCGGATATTTGTGTTTCTCTGGGTCTTTCACAAACTACTGTTTACGCCCTTACAAGTTTTGGAAGGGGTATCTCCCTTACGCTCCACCTTCTTGCGCGAGCTCTGACTGTAGAGATAACTGTCATTGGTCGACCGCCCTCTAAGTGTTGCCAGATGCACGATAATTATCCTCCAAATACGATTATTTTAAGCATTTGGTACGATACGCCATTCCCAATCTGGCAACACTGAGCACTTTGCCACTTCCAGTAGTTTCATTGTTTACAATGGCACATGACATCTGTATGTCAAAACTTCGTCAAGGGGGAGGGGGCGGGGTCACCTGTATGCCCTGCGGTCCAGTTCCAGTATACACTACCCCGCCCCCTCCCCGGCAACGAAGTGTCCTCTTTTTCACAAACTCAAATCTGGTCACCCTATAGATAAGTCAGCTGCAGAAATTATTCAGCATAGCACTTGGTTGTAGAATACTGATAACTGATATTGTCTGTTGCTGCAAAACAGTAGGAAAGTATGAATGTTGCAGTGTACTGGTCAGAAAAATTTGCTACAGATCTTGTCCTATCATATCATGACATTGCTGCCAGAGACACAGCCAGAGCGAATGCATACTGACAGTGTTCATAGCTATATCACTGCTGGAACACATCTTCTAAAGAACACGTCTTCCCCATGAACTGTTGAGGCCCATTTTTGTTGTACATTGCAAGCACACTTGATACATTTACTATTACATCAGGTTTTGGAATAGATGCAGCTGTGAGTGCTCATTATATCATATGAACACATATTGTCTACATGTGGGGAATGGTCCCTTTTGAACAGTGCGGATGAAGACCTGTCAGAGACAGTGGTGATGCAACTGCTTGAGCCTGTCATGGGTAAAGGGGGGAGTGTCACTGTGAACAATGCCTGTGTATCAATCTCAGTGGCCAGCAAGCTCATCGCCATGACAGCAAGGCTGCTTGGAACCATGAGCAAAAGATGAGATGAGAGCTGGTGCCCTCTGTGAAGAACAACACGTCCAGAAAACTGCTCATCATCAGTGATGATTACTACTGGAACGACAGCACTCACTGTCTCTGCATACATGTTCAGGGTACCTGAGAGTATCTTCTTAGCACTACATGCTATTGTAATAATAATAATAGCAATAATAGAATAATAATAATAATACTCATTTCATTGACCTGTCACCATTTCACAGTCCTGTGAAAGATTGAGGAGAAATGGGTGGGAGACAAAACAACTAAAAAGACATAAATGATGAAACAGGAGTTTTATAACTAGATGAGCAGTGAGACAGGAAGGCGGCTATAATTCTTTTTTGGGTTATGGGTATGTCATAACTGTCCAGCATGTTAGAACACACCGTCTAATAACATTTTTGGGTCTTATTACAATTTGGGCATTTATAGTTCAGGCTTGTGACATAACCATTTGCCCATGATGGAATATTTATTTGACCCTTATTAGATTTGGGCTCTTCACAAGTCATTGCAGAGTTTAATTGGAGTGGCACAGTGGGATCTGGTCTCTCTGTGCTGGACGTTTGAGCACAGGGGACAGGCAGCAGGATGGCAGCAGAACAAAGGAGGTTTGTGGAGAGTGAGCGTCTCAGAGAGGCACTGAGGAGTTTTATTGACAGACGCAAAAACAGAATGCAAGAGTAACTGCTGTAAGTAAATAGATGTAGAGCCCATCTTGTTGGCAAATGATCAATAAAAAAAATTACGAACTATGAAAGGAACTTATGAAGAACAAGTGGATGTGGTTAAGCTGAATTCTGCCAACCCCCCATTCCTTCATTAGAGTCTTTAGTCTGTTTAGAATAGTACCACACAAGGTGAGGAATAATTGAATAGACTCTTAAAGCAAATGTAACCTTGGCGTGTTTTTAATTATCCATGTAGAAATGGCTACATTGATTTAAATGCAGTGTTTTGTTCTTTGGGCGGAGCTGCATTTAGACCATAAAAGCCTGCAGGGATATTTTTTTGTCTATTAAAAGGAGAATGAAAATCTTTGTACAAACATTAATAATACATCAGGCTTCATCCAAATAATTTGACTTCCACTGTGTTCATCTCCACACCGAGGCATGTAGGGTCAGGGTATTATGGTGGTGCTACCAGGACTGCAACCTTATAACCTCCATACAGATACAAGACACAGGGGAGTAGCAATGGCAAAAAATATTCTGGAATGTATCGTAGAGTGACTAAATGAATGTGCTCCCAATACCTGCAACCCTATTATCTACTAGTAGTTTATCCTTAACCTTTACCTTCACCTCACACACACCCTGACCTTTGCCCCCACCCTGAGAAGCACCTTACCCTCACCATACCCTCAATCCATTAAGATAAAACTATGTGCCTGATGGAACCGAATATTGCTGATTTCCTATTGTGTCAGACATGAACTGAGTGCTTACATTATTTTGTACCATCTTACTCTGTAACCCATGCCCCTGGATATGCACTCTGTCTTTGTCTCAGTAAGAGCAAATAGCTCCTTCCCCACAGATAGCCTCCTTCCGGCTATGAACCAGCCCCCCCTCCCCCCTTAACCTTTTGACCTCTGTCCTCACCCCCCTCAGAGGACCCGCTCTCCCCCCATTGTCTCCCCTTCTGGCCAGTACCTATAGGGTGTGGTCTTATCAGCAGTCCCCTGTATTCTCCTACCTGACTGAATGGTATGAATGCCAACACCTTCTTACTGTCTGGTAGGCCATTTTCTGAGCAACACTCTTAGAGGGTGTCTCCACACTGAAATAAACAAAAAAGAAATCTAGACTACGTCTTCCGGTCCATTCTTCAAGTTTGGCATGCTCATTAGATTCTAACATGCCATACTAATTGGCAATAGATTTGTGGCTAAAACAAGCAAATTATTGGCTATTATTGATATGAAATAAGACTAGATGGCCCATGGAGAATGAGTGCCTCCTGTGTCTGTATGTCTCCTGTAACTAAAGCGTGTGTTGGCACTAACACCTAACAGCTATACCACTGCCCAGTACACTGAACTGTACAGTGTTTGACTCTGATGTAATAGAATGGGATGTCAGAATGGCATTCCGTTGTGACTTTTTCTTCGTGCTGTCGCCACCTTAGCTGCTCTAGGCTTTTGTCTTTATCCACACAGCTGCCCAGTCATGTGAGGTGATCTGTAGATCCTTTGTGAGGAGAGGCTGGGGGAGATCAGGACACTCTAGTTGCAACAAGGGAGACAATTAGCCACTGTAGTGGACACTGCTAGCTGTCAACAACATCAGTGGTCCAACAAATGTGTAATACACGATTGACTTAAAGTCCCCGTGCGCCACCAATAGCGCTTGTTAGGAGACACGCTCCATGTTGACTCCAGCTCGCCTTGCTGAAGCACTAAACCCAAACATTCCAGAGGGTACAGTGTCATGGAAGAAGACAAACAGAAGGCATACAGTAGACTCTCAGCAGTCCCTGCTTCTGTTAAATTGGTATGGTGGAAATGGGGGGGGGGAGCTCTAGGTTTAGAGCTTCTTCTAAGTGGGGGTGCAGGTTTGTCAATAATAACAACACAAACAAAAGCACAAACTGAGATGGAAGAAAACAGAGGCAGGAGATAAGGGAGAAACTTATTTCAAACGTAAAAATGCACCTGGAAATCTAATCAAACCAAGGACACCTCACTGATTGCCTCTTAAAAACAAGACAGCGTAAATTGTTTTCTGTCATGACATAGTGAGCCAATTGATGCTAAAAATGGTTAAAACACTGCAAGGAAGAAATTAGAGCAGTTCAGGGTTAAACAACTGATAGATTAACTCACAGCAAGGGGTCTGATATTGAGAAGGGCAATCCTCTTTGCCAATCACAATCCCTCTTCACAATTACAGTACTTAAAACAGTTTATCTGCCTCTGGCCATTCATACATATATTTGAGGCAACACCAGCTGTCAGCACAGAATTGCTCAGTTAAACCCCAGCAATAAAGCATAATTTAATAATAAATATTTTACAGGAACCATTATGGAAAATCATCAGTCAGACCATGGCAATACCTTCAGAGAAAATCAATTCTGCTAGAGGATGTTTTTTTCACTCCACTCTATTCTTCTGAAGCCTGCTGCTATAGTGACTTGTCATCCCGTTTGACACACTATACATTGGATGTTTTAATTCCTTTATTACCAAATATAAATCAGCAGTGGGAAACACTTAATTGCAATGGTCCATTATGTTACAGTCAGAGTCTGCCTGGCCGTTGTTCTCGAGCAAACTTAATTATCAGCGTTGGCTAACTTTACCACATGTTAATGAAGTGATGGCTAATGCTGAATATCATCTGACAATAACCTCAGCCCTGAGCCAAAATGGAAGGATATTTGTACTCCTGGTTGTTGACAGAGTGTTTGTCTATTATTTATGATGGCCCATTAAAATAAAGTAGGACCCAGCAGTCAATTTGAGTGTGTGTGTATGTTTTGTAGTTGTTTCGTAGTAGAACATCTGTCATATTTAGTTATGACTGTCTCCCTCAAAGCCGCCAGAGTACTCCATCTTCTAAAAGGGTTCCTGCTTTGATTGTAGACACAAATTCACCTATGAATTGAGTCCCAGCTCACAAAGCAATGGCGAAAGAGCAAACAACTATCAGAACACCGGATACAGCCCTGTCGAACCAGAATGCTAATTAAAACATAAGTAAATCATTGGCTAATGAGTTGTAATGTGAGATAATTACAGAACTGTTGATGTTTCATGCCTAATTGGATGGCATAGCTGAGATAATTAGGAAAGTTTGATTACTTTATGCTAAACGCATTAGCGGTGAGCAGGTGTTTTTCTTAGAGGTGTCATTGGCAATACTTGTCCTTGTGTCTCCATCTGATGATATTGACTGAAGAAAAGAAAAACATCTTTTTGATGCAAATGCGTTCACAAGATAGCACTGTGAGTGTGTGTGTGTGTGTGTGTGTGTGTGTGTGTATGTGTGTGTGTGTTTTGTGAGTACAAGAGGATGTGAGAGACACAGAGAGAGCCAGTCATTTCTGTGAAACGTAAAAACATAATAACTGAGTGTTTCAGTTTTCTTTTTATTTACTATGCACAAGAGATTGTTTAGAGACTATTTTGTGTTGCTAAGGCAACTGCATGATGAGGTGGAGGGTGAATAGCTATGTGTGTCATTTATCTGACATCACATGACTGATTGGCTGTTATGAAAAGTATAAGCAAATACGAATGTGTAGCATATAAGTTACACATAAGAGTGTGTAAGAGTGTGCTAGAGGATTCTAACAGATGTTTGAACAACCTACAACAGTGTGAGAAAGATGGGTCAGAGTAATAGTAGAAAAAGTAGAAACAAAATCATGTAATTATTTAAATAAAAGGAATTGTTTTGTCTCTGTTAATCTTTGTTTAAATAAATTAGGAAGAAGTCCAAAAAACTAAACCTGTGGTTTTACATGTCAATGACAGACAGGATGAAATAGAAAAAAATGCATATCCATTTGGAAAAAGTGTAAAATGGAGCTCTTTGACCCAGATAGTTTTTAATTGGTCTTCTGGAAAGGATCAGTCGCTATCCCAAAGGCCTTTGTGTCGATGTGACTAGCCATGCAAGTGATTAGAATTTAAGTCCCATTATGTTAGGAAATAAAACAGGAGCTGCTCTTTGACCCGTGCCTCTACAAACTACTGTGCAGCACTCGGTAGCAAGACTCTCTGAAGTTTTCTTCTTCTTATTGCTGAACAAAAAAACAGTCCTTTGAGTAAAGGTATGCTTTGTGTTTAATGTTTCTTCCTCAGAACAGTAAAGTTACAAAGAAGTATGCTTAAGCTACTGGAAGTAAAGAGTGGAAACTTGCAATCCCCCCAATTGGGGCAAGTGCAACCATAGAATTAGAAAAGGCAAAGTTCCAGATCCCAGCAATGGTATATTCCATATCAAACCTGATAGAAGTACATTAACCAATAGAGTCCAGTGATTGACTGACACACTCTGCATAGTAGTCAATGGATGAGAAGCTCCCGCACACAAGACCCTTGAAAGGTGGAAAGAAAAGTCTGCTTTTTACAAAGTAGTCCATGAGATGAGATTCCATCTGCTGTCTGCTTGTGTTGATATCATTATTAAAACAGTATACTGCCTGTCTCTGATGAGCTCGTGTGAAATGAGATAATACACAACCCTTTTGAAGATATGTGAGGATGTCATTTGGTATCCTTAGTTAGATCAGTGAGACAGTATTGTGTTTTATATTGTTTTCAAAATGCAATGCTTCTACCAGCATGAGTTGGTCAAACTGTTGGGAACACTGAAGGGAACCCTCTAGGAAATGGCACACTTGGTGTTGACAAGCAATTGAAAATAAGGACTTGAAATGCAGAAATGTGTTTGTGACAAAATAAAATTATATCATTTTATATAATTTGCATTCTTATGATACAAAACAATAAAATGTTTTGTTATTAACCTCAATGAAAGGGAAAAAGTTAGTAAACAACTCGTAAAGAAATCGTAAATAAGCGCATCATATGATAAAGCAGAACCTCTATTCATGAGGTGCTGGCCTGTTGTTGTGCTCCGGTTGCACAAGAGCGACAGTAGTGGAGGTTATTTGAGTGCCTCTTGAGTTCAGCCGTGATTCTCCAAAGCCGAATCATGAACATCGGCAGCAGCACAGTTTTTGTTCTCCCGTTCCCTTCTCTTTGCATGGAGCAGAGTTGGTGTTCCCACTTTGTTTTGCGCCTCTTTGCAGCCACACTTCTGACAAGCAACCCGGAGAAGGCAGCCATTGCCATTTATGCGATTAAGCGCTGGCACTTCTCAGGGTTTATTTTTATGTACCCCCCCTGTCTTTTGTTCTAAGATTACACAGCGCCCAGATCTCAGGGTGAGGGGTTTGAGGTATCCAGATATACAATCCTCACAGTGAAAGAAACCCCAAAAGGATTTGTTTTTATTGTTATCAAGCTGTGCTTTGTTTTTTTTGCTGTTCCAAGGAATCCTCATAGGAGGGTGTACGTCTACTGAGTTGGCTGCGTAGCTGTTGTTGTTGTTAATCTACTTTTGTATAATGATGCTGGGAGTGCTTCTCTAAACAGACTGATGGGACTATTCCTGGAAGAAGATGGCTCGTACCATTCTCCCGCTCCACTTCTCAAAACTAGTTGTGCCATACTTGCATAACGAACGCTACTGACATCTTTATGTGAGAAGGTGTTAGGATAGCATTACAGTTTTCTCGAAGGTCTAGTTTCAATACATTCGAGCACTGTATATGAAGCAATAGTTTGCCTTTTTCGGGTCCTACTTCAATAGCTACTTGTGCAATAGAAAAGGGTGTGGGCTAATGAAAATCAGGTATTTGTTCATTTGAGCAGGAAGAGAAAAAGTTTAAATTAAAAAAATAAAGTTATTGTGGGCACACAGGATCTGTTAAAACGTCATGCCAATAGTAAGAATCGTGGAAGTTCCAGATAGTCCAGTTTAGGCAATCTATGGCACCTTCCACAAGCACACAAATCCATGCATTTTGCAGGCTGTGAGTAGTGTGAAGGTTTTGTGATTTTGTGATTTTGTGATGTTATTGGTAAATATGCCCACACTGTCACATCACATAAGCTCATGTTGAGGAAATCAGTTTAATTTTTATTTGCTATATTGTAGGTTACCTGACCAAGAACAAAGTCCTGATGCCATTTTGTGGTGTTGAGTTTTGAGTCAGAGGACTCAGAGGGGTACCCACTTGTCAACATGCGGTGTTGGAAATATGTTTACTCTGAAGGGATGTCTTGATCATTTTAATTTTATTATTTTCACAGTGAGCATCACGCTATTTTTATATCTCTTCATCTGGACTGACTTGATATCTTGCTCATCTACTGTATCACAAACATAGACTTTTCAAAATGCAGTAGAATAGACCAAATGAACAATGCACACCATAAACACCCTATAAACTCTAAAGAGGGCATTTTTTGAATAATGTTCAGATGTAACAGATCATATCATCCAGGACACATTTACAGCAACTAAAGTCCAGACAAAGATAACCTTCAGACATTACAACTACAGCACTTTGAAAATGCAGACAAAGGCATTAGTGTGAGATTGGAAGAAACAGGTGATGGTCGAAAATAGCACAAGGAGAGGAGCTTAAACAATAGGACAGAGAAACAGAGAAAAAGAAAGGCCACGGGCAGAAACTAGAATTGTTTCTTTTGACGTTGTTTTATCCTGCCGCCTGCCTGGACAGTCAGATAATTGCTTTTCGTGGCAGGACAGGAGCGATGCATTCCGAAGGAGTCGCAGACCGGGGTGAGGTTAGTCAAGTGCTCACAGCTGGGCTGCAGACGGGTGGCAGGAGGACACTCAGACACCGGTGGAGGTGGCAGCCAGAGAGGACGTTTTGGGTCAACCTGAGACCACAGACTCCAGGCTCAGTTAAAAAAAAGAAGAAGAGAACAAAAAAACGGTCTTATTTACAACAAACTGACCTGAGATCAGGCCTCTCTCAGCGGACTCCTGAGGGCACTGAGGCAGGATGAGGACCACGGACAGCACAGACAGGTCTGATCCCGGCTCAGACAACTCAGCAGGTGGGGATGTTCTCCTTCACGTGACTCTTCACATTTGTTCCACAGAAATCTTTTCAGATGTGTATCGATCTCCAGGTGCTGCATGAAAGGCCAAATGGAGAGGGAATCGATTCAGCACAGTAGATTTGGATAATGTATTCTGGTCTCCGCAGTCTGTTCTAGGAACAAAAATAAATGGAGACACTTAACAATAATTGCCATGTTGGCACAAAACAATTTTTTTCTAATTTTGCAAATGACCTTGGCATATTGTCTATGCTCACACAAACCATAACAAAGGGGAAGGGAATTTTTACAATTCTGAGCCCCGTGTCCTGTGTCCTGTGTCCTGTGTCCTGTGTCCTGTGTCCTGTGTCCTGTGTCCTGAGTCCTGTGTCCTGTGGATTTTGTAATGCACATGTATTTCAACATCCCCCTGCTGTCGTGAATGAGGTCTTTCACTCTTTTGATAAACGTAATGGTCAATAAAACATTATAACCCCGCTGCTGACTCAGAACAAAGGCCATAAAACCGGTCCCTGCCTAATAACAGATCATTTTTATGTTTGACTTTTCAAAATTAGCAAATCATGTAGAACAAAAGAAGATAATTATGTTTACACATTTTGGTTCTCTTGCCTCTGATGAGAATACACAACTACAAGCGGAACTGGAAATGGGTTCCAGCGTCAGTCAACCCCGGTGACATCTGAGAGCTGACATGGATCAGGGGCTCTCATCTAGAGCATTCTGCGAAATGGTGTTGGAGGAGAGAAATTCCTGAGGGACAGAGTCATTTTTGGCACAATGTCAATATATGATGGTGAGGTTCTGTGAGAAACATGAGGGATTATTACGGTCAATATTATAATATACTCAGGTTTGAGTTATTCCCCTTGAGGCCTGATGAAAGGGACTGAGGGCAAACATCCATTGGATTAGACGTTACAGTCTGCTGAATTATCCAACTTTACTTTTGAAACAAGTGGCAGATATGGAGGCAGAGGCATGGGACAGAGGAGAAAACTCTTTTTTTGTGTGTTCTGTGTTCTCATATACCATATACCATATACCATATATGCATTGATGTGTCTGCTGTGTCATAGAAGTGATTGTAATGGGCTATTATATAATTTGAGAACTATAACCCTTAACTTATGAATGCTTTCCATCCATGATTATCCCAGGGTCAGCCCAGTGCAGCTTTGCCATTCCGGTCCTGAATACAAGTATGGGCGAATGTCTCAGGACACGAGTTCAAACACGAGAATGACCAAATAACATGAAATATTCGCAAATACTGACGTCTATTCTTATGACGGGACCAACAGAAGCATGAGCGCAGCGGTGTGGCATATTTCCCCAACAAAATTAAGTGTGTCCCTGTGGCCTTGGCTGATGGCCAGGCATTTTGCAGTCTTGTTTCATTTTAATCATGGACTCAGTTGTAAATGTGTCGATGCATTAGTGTGCTCACATTCACACTGCCGCACAGCATATTCTTTTAGGATGAGTTGGAGAGGGAAATGGAATGGAAATCGCCTAAGCTTAGCTGACTCAGTTCCTCAGCCCTTCTATATGGATTAGAGGAGGAACGTTCACGCACAAAGTGGTTATTCTGGCAGAAAAGAGAATGTGATGTCACCGAGCACCTGAATGCTGGGAATGTAACTCAAGGTGAGTGGAACTCATTCATATGCAAATGACTGCATTGCAAATGAAAGTTTTTTTTTTTTCTTCTAATGATCACAGCATTCTCTCTGCAGTTGATGCTTTCTGTTTACCGAGGCATCGTTGGAAGTTACAGTGTCCTGCGATAGGGTTCTGATTGCCGGGCGATGTGTTTACCCATGTATCTGGGTTAATCATAAAAATAAAGAGGAAACCAAAGAACTCCATTAAAGGGGAGGGAAAAAAATCAATTGAAAACCTGTAATTGTGTTGTCACAGCTGAATGAGATTCATTCCTGGCAATGTCATTACAGGACAATTATTCAAGGTAATCTGTTAAATCTATTCTCTCTGTTCTCATTCACTTCCCTCCCCACTTTCCTCTACAGTCAGTGATGTACGGCTTAACAGGAAACTAGCCTGTTGAGCACACTAGACCTCAGTAACTTACCTGATTACCTCCTCCATACTTTATCAGGGAAAGAGACATGTATGTTCCTCTTCTTCCTCTTTACATTATCTCTCTTGCTCCCTCTCTTTCTCTTTCTCTGTCTTTCTCTCTCTCGCTCTCTTCTTCTTCCTCTTTACATTATCCCCATCACTCCCTCTCTCTCTTTTTCTCTCTCTCTTTCTCACTCTCTCTCTCTGTCTCTCTCTCTCTCGCTCTCTTCTGCTTCCTCTCTGTCCCTTCACATGTGGTTGTATCAACAGCTGTGGGCATAACACTTAGTCCATTTCTCTCACTGAAGGGTTAATGTAAGGCATTGTGAAGGTCACTGCAGAGAGGCAGTGTGTCAGAATGCCTTGACAGGAAATGTCTGACAAGTGGGGTGATTGAATGGTTTGACTGACACATGGTTTTCATGGAAGAGAAAGGGGAAAAACAACCGTACCCTCCAGGTATGGCTGCAGTGCTGCATGATGCATTTATGCTTGTAGGGAGTCATAGTGGAATGACCTTTGGACAGCATCTGGTTAAGGATGAGTGTTGCACTCAGTACAACAAGTTCTTCTACTCTCCTTCTCTTCACATTAGTTCAGATCAGGAGATACCATGCAATACAATACATGATGAGTATATATTTTGCCCCTGTTGTGAATGAATGCAGTACTGTGATAATTCCATGTTAAGTAAACAGCTAGTCCATAACAATCCTTATTTTATGTCTGAAAACGCATCTTAATTCAGTAAACTGAGTTTTCTAATATGAATACCAGTGGTACACCAGTGCAAGTGCTGAATCACTACAATGCCTAATGAAGTGCCT
Organism: Clupea harengus; assembly: GCF_900700415.2. Taxonomy (NCBI): domain Eukaryota; kingdom Metazoa; phylum Chordata; class Actinopteri; order Clupeiformes; family Clupeidae; genus Clupea; species Clupea harengus. The sequence continues at coordinate 17,317,222 of NC_045160.1, forward strand.
CAATGAGTGCCTGATAAAGGATTCTAGAGATGATCACAACTATTAAGCCAGTCTGACATACGCATAATACATTATCCCACAAAAGACACAAGGGGATTGCATTCCTGCTTTTCACCAGAGTTGATGTACCCAAATTAAATCCCTTTTACTTAGTAAGTAGAAGGGGTCTTTTCCCTGACCTTCATATCCTGGACAGTATTTCACCCAAGCCGAGCATCAACCAAGCATTTGGGGAGAGGGAGAGCTTTTAGCGGCCCTAATGGCTCGGAGTGTACCCACGGGTTTCATTCATGGTAGCATAGGCCTCAGAAGTCTTTCAGCAGGGCTGTCACGGTCGACCTGATATCCTTGGGCATTGGTTGTTCCCAACGCAACATAAATTAAGATGTACCAGGATAATCAATGGCATTACCCAATAAACAACCCCTCTTCCATCATTTTAATGTGATCTTCTACAGAAAAAGTTTGCAAATTCAAAATAACAGGGGAGTTATTACTTATAAAAACTATAAATATACTATAAATACTGTAAAAACTTACCAGTCCTCTGTAGAAAACATCTTTTTTATTTGGTAAGCTTACATATATTTACTGAATTCTTTAAGTTAAAGCAACTTGATATTTTTGAGGTATGTTATGGGCAATTAGGTTTGTTATTATCTTCAAATTAGAGATGCATTTCTGCAAAAGAAAATGCAAAGTATGATTGCTCAACAGCAGCCGAGGATAGCTAACCATTGCCCAGCATATGGCCATACAACACATATTAGGCTTTATGATTAATAGAACACTATTCAAAATGAGTTGACAGTCTTCATCCATTGTAAGCTACATAACTTACCCAAATCAAGGCAAAAAGTTTATCATTTGTCCTATAAATAAGTTCAAGGTCAACATTGGCAATTATATCACCAAACAACAAGAGTTAGCAAGCTTTTATGAGAGCTAACTTAACTGTTGATGTTTTTTTCCAGGTTTGTCATGCCCTTTAGGTGTTTAGCTCGCTAGTCTTAGACTAAAACTCCTTAGTGTTGCTTAAATGTTACCTGGTTAAAGTTATGCCATTGGTGACCCAAAAAAAAAAAAGACTGGATTGGTATTTGTTGGCCCTGGACAACATATTTCTTGACCCACTGTTTAAATATGGTTTATTAACATTATGTCTTTGTTGAGTCTGGAAAAAAACATAGTTCTTGATCCAGAGACATGCTTGTCATATATTTCCTGGGTTAATACTGCTTTTTAATAGGATTTTTCCATGTCTAAACATCCTCTACTTTATTCTTTATCAAGTACTTTGTAGTTCAAATTGTGATTTTTCACAGAATGAACAAGAATTATACAAACACAAGAAATACATATCCTGTAGGTACTCTTCCACTGTTGATGTTTTTTTTATTTGCACTGCGTGAGCTTATGTGGTTAACATATTACTAAGGGCTTATCAATAATATGTTCCCTAGTCAATGAAAATGGGTAATGGTGAAAGCATAATGGATTCCTCATCAAAAACAACACATTAAAGTGAATTTATATAAGTGGTCCTGTACTAAAGTTTTGATTGTACAAGTAATGGTTATTGGAAATTGTACAATTCGTTTTCAAGTAGTCATAAATAATTGACCTTAAGGCAAGGTCCACTTCCATATGTAGAGCATTGTTAGTAAGGCCACTGTTAAATGCTAACTAGAATGATTTCCCACCTAACTTGCTCCACACATTCCACTGTTAGTCATGACAGAAGATTTTAAGGCTGTGATATTTCAGTACGCCCACAACAGGAGACCATATGGCCAATTAAGGTTGAATGTTCCTTCTTGAGCTGCTCCTAAATGTCATCAATGCCTTGCTTCATTCTCAGCCGTGAGAAATACAGTTTAGTGCATGGGCAGAATTCACTAGAAATAAAAGCTGAGGGGATACTTTTTTTATCTGTAAAGTTTTCATCCTGAGCACCTGGAGCGATAACTTCCATTCAATATTAAAATGACTCTAGGCTCTATTAAAAATCATTTTTGTGCTCAGAGATTTCCCTCACTCCATTTCTGCAGTCATTTTACATGGAACTTAATATTCTGCCGGAGCAAAAAGTCTTTTCATATGACACGAAGATGCTGTGTGGATGCCCTGTAAGTTCTAAAACTGATTATACGCCACATTCATGAAAAAAATTAAAACACCCTGAAGTCTCGCCAACTTGTGCAGAGGCCCATGCAGGCTCACCTAAAAACCATGGTAATACTGAACCAGGATCTGCATGCTGCTGTTGACAGTGGGTGGAATTCGGTTTAATCTTTTATTTATACAGTATATTTATTTGTCATCAGACAGAGCCGCTAGATTTGTCTTCTTAATGAAAATAATGTATGCCTCAGTGGTTCTTCTTTTTGTACCATTAGGGTGGGAGATGGCGTATTTATCAGCAGGCTCAGAGATTGATTAAGATAATGGACAACATCCCAGGGTATGGAGCAAGATAAGGGATGGAGCAAGACTCCTAAATGACTATCATTAATTCATATTTTGTGAATCTAAAACAAAATCAAAGTGTGAGGATCTGATATACAGCTGTGTACACTTTGGATTCAGAAAAGAGAGGGGGACCATGTACCACTGCCGTAGGAAGGCGTCTCACACTAGGGGGACCAAATAGGGGCGGAGGGGTGTTGGGGGGTGTCGATGAGGTAATTAATGTGGGGTCCAAAACCTACCCGTCTGATATAATGTAAGCTGCACTTGCAACGTCGCAACACAATCGTGCTTGAAACAAAATCATTCTAATTTCAAATCGAAATCAGTAACCTTAGATGTGAAAAGAATCAACAGGTTTGCCATTTTTGTTGGATATCATATCACGAGAAAAATGTTCACTCGCCAGCCTGTGAAAGCAGCCAAGGACGCAGCCTAGGTTGTATAGTTGAGCTTCGAATTCTTGAGGTTGTTTTGTACGAGGAAAAATGATTGGGGGATTTTGTGGATGTCACCAAAACCATTTATTGTTTTGCATTGTTGTGTTTTTTTTTTATTTTGATCAGTATTACAATTCTACTGTTTTTGTCTTCGCTTCTCTCTCTCCCTTTGTCTGACATCTACATCATGGTTTTCATGATCTGATGATGATACCCAGGGTTTAGGGTAAACTGACCAGATATAGGTACATGTTGTAGGAGTAAGTGTGTATGGATGCATATTTCTCTCCAATAAGTGGCCAACCCTTTTCTGAATGTGCTTCTAAATGCTGTGCTGTGCAGTGGAATGTCACTGAACGCCTCTTGGTTCAGCTACCATGTGACACCGGGGTCACCTGGAGTGTGTATCAGCTGACCCCAGGCCAGCCGCCCTCTTCGACATCCGCTTCAGCTCCATCAAGCGGCTCCTTGTTCATTCTTCCATGGCTGCCACCCCCCCCCCTCCCAGAGGCTCCTCCTTTTCTTAGTTGGCAAAGGTACAACGATGCCCTGAGCTGATTAGCCAACTGTTCCAACTTCTGGTCAAGCCGTTGATTTACCTGATACTTTCTTTGGAGAACGTACTCCTCAGCTTCCCCTTATGCAATCAAATGCACACACAAAGAAACCACCACAAATTAGTAGACGGTAAACACTCTTGGAGATGAAAAGAGAGAATGCGCACAGCTGGTTCTCTTATTGCGGCACGAGTGGCCCGTCTGCTTTAATCCGCCGTGATTGGTGCCTGAGGGCACTCTCTGAGCCTGTGTGTTTACATACGGCATCGGAGAGACGCACACGCGCGGGCGTGTTAGTCATCACATAGCAATTTAAACTAAAGAGACATCCCCCGAGGAAACCGTAGGAGGTACTCTTTACCGGAGCCCAGTGGAGTTGTGCCAGAGAAATGTTTACCACACACACACACACATGAACGATATGGCTGGCGTTTCAGTTGCACACACGGGCGTCTCTATCGGAGAGGTTGGTCTGGGGTCGGCCATATTTGCATGTGTTGTATTGGCGGGCCCCTGTCGTCAGTTTGAAAACACACAGAGCAAAATGTTTGATGTGGAGAAATCTGTTAAACAGCAGGAGAGGAGAAGATGAGGGCTGTAAGGACGAGGGAATGAGGAGAACTCAGCCGACTGAAACGAGATGGATTTTACACAAGGAGTCTCTTCCTAAACTGACATGCTGTGAATGGCTTATGAGTCTGATAGCCAGGCTTGATCTATTTCCTCCTGCATTGTTATCCATTTACCTAACTTAGTCTTTTTCTCTTTCTCTTTCTCTGTGCAAATGTATTTGCTTATGCCCAAAAGGGTGCCAGCATTGCACTTGAGCCTGTGATGCCTTACTTTTAGATCCAAGCAAAGTGAGCGAGTTAGCACACACAAATCTGCGCATACTGTTGATGTGAACGTGCAGTAGTATGAAGAAGGCAGCTGAAGCTGCAGTGGTGGTGCTGTGGGCATAGCTGCAAAGCTGATTGACAGCCACAGCCCAGCCCAGCCCCCACCCTCACCCCCACAGAGAGACTCACTCTTGCTTGCTCAGAGACAGATTTCTGATTCACACAACTCTGCCAGGCATAGATCACTCCCACCCCCCAAGACTCCCTCATCAGAGCTATGTGTAAAATCAATTTAAAGAATGCTTAGCAGTGAGCGATGAGCGGTGACAGTCCTGGTAGACACGCACTGCTGCAGTACGTGCTTGAGGTGGAGGTGTCGGGCTGAGTACTCTCTCTCTCTCTCTCTCTCTCTCTCTCTCTCTCTCTCTCTGTTGATCTCTAAGCCAACACTAGAACATACAGACTATACACTTTCTGTATTTATGTTTCACTGTACAGACAACACAGTGGAGGATGCGGTGTTTCGAACACAATCTGTCCCTCTGTCGCTGAGTAAATTAACCTTTGCTCTGTGGCACGCACACTCATTCAACATTCATACAGTATATAAGGCGTTCTGCATATCTCTGACTGAATGTATTAACCTTTCTTGTCTTTATGTGTTTACAATTATATTGATATGCATGTATATTATTGTTTATTAACTTATATTGGATGTGTGGTAAACTATGTGAAATTCTTTAACTGAATTAATGAACCTTTGTTGTTCATACACTAATGTTAAAAGGTGCCTGAAAGCACGTTTAAAACTAGCTTTCTTAGAAGGCTACACACTGTTCTTGCAGGTATGGACGTAGTTATCAAATGCAACATTCTTCATTACAATACCTTGTGAAAAACAGTGAGAGATGGAGTAGTGCTAATTTGAAACAAAAAAACTGCACCGATGAATGGCACTCTTGTCAACTGGTGGGTTTTTAGAAGGAAAGCCAGTTTTGTCCATGATGAATTGTGCGGTAGCCCACAACCAGAATTTAAATTAGTAGTCCTTAGACATGTGCTCTCATCTGTCAAGTCAGACTTAGCTCTCAAATGTAGACACATTGTGTAGTAACCCTTGACAGTTTTAAAAAGGCTGATGATGCATCAACTAAAATGTGAAGACTCAACTTAACCTGTGATGACTGATGATCAGGCAACCATTGATTTAAATGGTAGAAAAAAAAGATGTCTTCTTGGCACTTTTGCACATTCCTTCACAATGTATCCATCTGCCTGCTTTGTGGCTCAGTTAAGTGCTTAACGCAACCTGGGGATGTTCTCACAGCTGTTACCTATGGTATACAGCACTCTGTAAACTGACAACTTCTCAAAGACAGACAGGGAGAGAAAGACTGCTGCAGTTTTTCCTTTGAATCTGATTACGCAGCATTAACGACAGTCATCTGGTCAAATGTGTCGATGGATTCTGAGTCCAAACACTTGAAGAAGGACCAGGGAGACGAGGTCAAAGGGTTTGAAGCTTATTTCAGCATGGAGCCTGAACAGGGAGCCACCCCAAGCCTAAACTCAGGACGTGACTGACTGGCAGTGGGAAAGGCATAACATAACGTGTATACCAGGCAGGTAGTAAAGTCAGCATGATGCATACATCAGTCGGAATAAATCAGTCAGTCATGGGGTAGACGGAGATGAGACAGTGACGTCTGCACAGATGGTACATTGGTGACAGGGGGAACTCTAATCTCAAGCACAGAACAGACAGTATAGGCTGTATATTACAGTATTATACTTTTTGGCTATCTCTCCTTCTGAGAACCATTTTGGCATTTCGGCATCACCTCGGGAAAGACAGTTGAAAAGGACATTATTTTACTTTAAAACGGGGGAATTATTTATGGCTTCAAGGAGTTGAACAGGAGTGGCTTGGGTCCATCACTTTCAAGGGTGGGGAAGGGGGAGAAACAGAGAGATCATGGCAGAGAGAGACAGAAATGACCGTGCAACAAAATAGAACATACAGGCATACGCACTTTATGTCTGTCCTTTTAATTGATAAACACAGCTTTAATGTATGGTGAACGTGCAATCATGCAAGTACAATTTCCCAACCGTTTGGTGTGCTATAACCATTAAATCAGAAAAGCAGTCATTGAACACATTCTCATTAAGGTACGAAGCTAGTTCCACAAAGATGCTATTGGTAAATGTAGCTCTGCTTTGTGTTTACAGGAAGAGAAAGCGACCCAAGGCAGGGAATGCACCTGATGTCATCAGTGAAAATGTGTGTGTGTGTGCATATGTGTGAGTGTATGTGTGTGTGTGTGTGTGTGCATGTGTGTGAGTGTGTAATGGTCTGTTTGACTCTGTGTGACTCGGTGGAGATCAGGGCTGGGTGATGAGTGAGGGAGCACGGGGCAGAGGCTGGAGAGGAGGAGGAGGACGATGGTGGGACTGTGCTCCTCTCTTCTCTCCTCCTGCCAGTCTCGGTAATGAGGCGTCACGGCGCCGCGGCTCAGAGGGGTGCCCGCGGAGCCTGCCAGCGGATGGCACCGTATCAAAGCTGGGCTCTCTGGAGGGGGCGCTGGGAGTGTCAGCGCTGTTTTGCCACTTACTAGCTGTGTGGCCCGCTCAGAGGTGAGGCACTAACAAGGCTGGGTGGCAAGTTTGGACCTCTGCAATGTGACAGGCTGTATGTCTGTGTGTGTTTTTGTGATAGTGAGTTAGTGTGTGTGTGTGTGTGTGTGTGTGTGTGTGTGTGTGTGTGTGTGTGTGTGTGTGTGTGTGTACTTATGTTTCTATGTGTATCATACACTCTTACACTTGTGTTCTCATCATTTTCATGCATTGACCTTCTTACCTTTTTTCTAAGGACCACTCTTTGCCACCTCTCTGGATGCCTTTCACACATGCACTAGGCTATATCATTTCTTTTTTTTTCTCAGGGTTTTTCCATCACTCTGGTCTCTGTTTTTACACCCCATTTCTCTACCCCTCTCTCCAATCTCTCTCTCGAGGAACATTATCAGAGGAGGGAGAGTTTGAGGAGAAAAAAAAGCAGAAAAAAGTAGGAGATTGCAGACTTCCCTTTTTCAGTAACTTTGTAGAGGCACTCTCAGACCCTGTGATGTCTTCACCCTGGCTGTCTGCCTCCCCATCACAGGGCCAGTGGAAACTCAAAGGGTGGAGGGAGTTTCTACCTGCTGCCCAGGTAATCCTGCTCTTAGCTGCGATGTGGAGCCAGTCTTTGATATTCGCAGGGGCCTAAACTAAGACAGAGCTTATATGGACTCAATGTTTCAGTCGTTTTGAGCAGTGTGATCCTTTGAAAGCAGAGCTATAGCAAAAGAAATATGTGAGGGAAATGGACTTCGTATTGAAGCAGGACGTGGTGGTGGTTGTGTCTGTGAGCTGTGTGTGTGCGCGCCTCTTTGTCTGCGGATGTGTGTACTTGTGAGAACTTGTTGTGCACATGTTGTGAGTGACAGGTAAGTAAAAACCCTTCCTCCTTTGTGGTGCATCTTGATAAAGACGAGCAGGCTGTGCTGAGCGGATGGTCACGGTGATTAAAATGCACGGCCGGACGTGTGACATTTCAGACCTGAGAGGCTGCTCCCACCGGAGCCTTGGATTTGCTCACAACTCGATTTCCCCGCTGTTGACCTTAGTCCTTTGTTTTCTCAAGGGTCCAAGGGAACGACACATGTCCAATTACATTTGATGAAATAATCGTCTACCCTGTGAGTTGCTTTCAAAGTTATCATCATCACAATCATTGCCCAATAATGAAATATGACAGAGGGTAAAAAAAAACGACTTGACACTGCACAGACTAGCCTGAGAGTTTTACTTCTGTCAAGGAGGTAAACATATGAGTTATTAAATGAGTGCTGCATGAATGGATAAGCTGTGATTATGCCTCAAAAGCTCTGTGGCATTCTTGGTTTTCCTTCTCCAAGCTCCTGGTCACTCGTCTCTGCCACGTGAGCAGCAGTCAAATGGAGTGTGTGTAATTACAGTGACCGAGCTAGCACTATGCTAATGGACTTGCCCTCTTGATCTCTGGCATTTACCTGCAGGCACCAAGTAGCATTTTAGCAATCTTGCTACGCGATTGATAAACGCAGCTGACAGCAATTTAATGAAGTGTTTCCTGTTTAACACCATTTGAAAGACACTCATTCCAGGGCATTTATCTGTGCACTTATTGTTATTCCCTCTTCCTCCAAATTTTCAGTTTGTTTTAAAACTCAACCCCCTAGACACACGCAGAGACTATTTCATCTGGATATGCTGTCATCACAGCAACCGTCTGGGTCACTTGCTGTAGGCATATATTCCTCTCTCTCTCACTGGAACTCACTTTGGCTATGATGAAAAATTATCACTGTGTGTCTCTTGATACCAGAGGGAGGCATTGTTTGATGGTTCTTTAAGTGGGTAACCTGTGTTTTATTCAACGTTTCACTTCAATTGCTAATTTGCATTCTAATATGGAATGTTTTAGCATACAAGTATTTCACTATTGCATTTGAGGATTAGTTTTCCTCCCTGCATATTTTACAGAGGACCTTTGTTTTTATCAATCCTGACTTCTCCTACTTCAACTGAATCTGGACCAGTCTTTTTTTTTTTAGTTAGATAAATTGTAGCTCCTCCATTTTAAAACATTATGTCCATCCTGGATTCATACTTCTGTTTAATTGCTTTGGCTACATTATAATCTACAAATGCATTAGAGAGCTGTGAACATCCTCTGATATCAGGTTCATAACTCTGGTAAGTCACATTATATACATAAAGTATATTTACTGCCTTTCGAAAGTGGAGCCAACTCTAGCCTATTCCCTTTTATGCTGTCATTTGGGTCTTCATCTCCCTGGAGTAAGACCTCAGGTAAAGAAATCCCTGGTATGGACAGGCATCCCCAGTAGCCCCCTGATGAACATGTCTAGAATAAAGCCTTGCTGGTGCTGTAATTTTGATTGCAACGGGAACTATCTGGGACATAATTACTGCTATGTCTCAAGTAATTCATACGGCAGAGTAGAGGGGAGTTAATTTAGCTGTCATTCAAATTAAAGCCTAAACTCCACCCCCCCTTTTCTCTCTCTCTCTCTCCCTCTCTCGCTCTCTCTCTCATTCCATCAAGGAAAATATGCAATGTGTTCGTTCGTTCAATTAAGCATGCAGCAATTGTGAATGGAACATGGTGGTTAAAGGGTAGTTTTGATGACTTAATAAAGGGTTTAATAGTTCTCTGTCTGATGAATGAATCTTGGCATTTGGAGGTTCAAACGCAGTTATTAAAGGGGAGGATCTGATGAGGAGTTACCACACAATGCCGAATGCCGACCGGTCTTTTCCTCATTCTTATTCCCTCCGTCTCTGTTGCCTTTGCTTTGTCCTTCAATCTGGCCAATCGCTGTCTTTCTGTCAGAGCACACACGATTTTTTGTTCTAGTCACTGTGCAAATGTAGGAGGCTGCTGTAACTCTTACTTATTGACCCAAACTCCCAGGGTAAAGTATACTAGCAGTCAGATCTCTGTTTTCTCTTCTCTGCTTACGGTGCACATCAATAAAACAAAAAGACAAGACTCATTCCTATTCTGATTCTGATTCTCTCATTGCATTGTCTAGTACTGTACCGTTTGCAAAATATCTCCACAGAGGCAATATGTAAACCATATTTTATGTACATTACTTACCAGATTTATACGATAGCATTTAATAAATAATGTATGGCTACTTTTTAGGCCGCGTCATTACTATTGTGATAAAAAGGCTTCTTTGTGCTCAAAAGCTTCCCTGTTATAAAAAAACTTCTCTTAGTGGATGTCTGCAAATGCAACATAAAGGGCATACTAACATATGTTGAACTTCCTACTAAGAGGGAATTAGAAGAAAGGTTATTGGTTGGGAGATTATAAGCAACTTTTCAAATCTTAATTTCTGTCATGTTTACAGTTTAATAAGAATTTACTCAGGATTAAACAACTATTAAAATGATAACTGATTACACTAAAGAGAATATTTGTGTGTTTAATTGTATGAATGAATAGACAGTCCACATCCAGGAAACCGTTAGATCTGCTTGAACCAGATCTGAGACTCTGGTGTTATCTCTCTTTTAGTCTATTCTTCCAATCTTCTAATCTGCTGGCAACCAGCAGGGTTGCTGGGCTCAATTCGTCAGAAGTTTTCTTAACAGATTCAATCCAGGATGACATTTGATCGGAGACTTTATCACAGGAATGTTTACACAAATGTTTAATCGGGCAATGTGTTCACAACTACAACAGCTTTGTCAATCATGTGAAATTGTGAACCAGCTACGGAGAAGTCTGAAGTCTGGTTTTAGGTTAAAACGTAAAGAACTATACTTATCTTGATGAATCTTGATGAATCTTGATGAGTAACTATACTAATCTTGATGAATCTTGATGATGAACTATACTAATCTTGATCAATGTGAATTAAGTTTTGCTGGGGATCCTGGTACCTAACAGCTGCATGCATGTAGAATTTTCGAAAGTTTAGAGTTTTTATGCTAATTTTAAATCATTAGAAAAATAGCAAGATAGACTGCACTTACATGTACCTCCCACTTGTAATTTTCTGTAATCTTGGCTACTTGAACAAGGAGCTGAGAATGTGTGTGGTGCTGTTGGACATTGTACTCAATAGATTGCAGCAAGGAGACATCACAGCTGCAGAACTGAAAACAAATGTGCTTACACTGCAAGTTAGTTCAGTGTTCAACCATGATGAAATATACTGTATACATAAGGGCAACACACAAACACACACACACACACACACACACACACACACACACACACACACACACACACACACACACACACACACACACACACACACACACACACACACACACACACACACACACATTAGACAAACAAGAAATTAGCCTGGAACTGCACCACAATCCTCATCCGATGTTCATTTTACCCAGCTGTTCATTTTGATGATATAGCCAAGCCTTGCCGCAGCGAATGTGGCTTCAGTTTAGGGCTGTCGCTGGAGAAAGTGACTTGCATCATAAAAGTACCGGTTGGTCCTCGTATCTGATCTCTTCTGAGGGAAGCCAGGCGAGCGTGGGAGAAATCAAGGGGAACTAAAAGCAGATAGAGAGGCAGACAGAAGATGGCACTGGTGTCTCGCTCATTCAAATGAGTGAATGCAGCAGCAGCAGCAGCAGCAGCAGCAGCAGCAGCCTGGGCTGAAGAACAGATATTTCTCTTTGTCACCTTGGAACAATGAGAAGCACTGAATCACATGTATAGATACAGTCACAAAGTCACAGCCACAGCTGGGCAGGCTAAACCACAGCACACCTCACTTACAATCCATCACTGAACCCAAACTGAACCAAACTTAGCAAGTTAATCTGGCTGAATGGGTTCACCCTTTAGTCTTTTTCAAAGCCGGCTCTTACATGCACTGGTGAGTTCATCTCATTTCTTCAAGAATCATACTCTGTATAGCAAGCATGCGTGCACGCATACACACAAACACACACACACACACACACACACACACACACACACACACACACACACACACACACACACACACACACACACACTGCTTGCCTCCCTCCAGTTTTGCTAACTTTAAGAACTGTACTTAGATGTTGCGGGTGCCTGAGTGCACATGACTCATCTGGGGTCTTGAGGGCTTTAAAGCCAAGCCTCCACATTATCTAGGGAGGGGAATGGTTTGACCTCTTCTTATTCAGTCTTTCATTCATCCATCTCATTATGTATCTCCTCCAGCTCTGGCCCTTGCAATGCACCCTGACAGTAGCTGATGCTCAAGCAGATGAGGCCCATGCCTGGTATAAAGAAAGATTTTCTTCTCCCAACCCACGGCAACCCCTGAGTAATATCCCTTAACACCCCCGCTCGGCTGCTCTCGCACACAGCGATTATCTTTAGAACGATTCCTGGATCAACCCCGATAATGCTGTTGGTGTGCAATATGTAACTCATTTGACTCTGTAGTTAGTGTTCTTTAAATACACCCCAGATGACAGATGACAGTGATGTGTTGTGTTTTTTCCATGGAGTGTTGATGAAGCATGACATCTGTCATTTCGCTATCACTTAACTGTGTTGGTTACAGAAGCCAAATAGTGTTACTCTGCTGTATGGTTGATGGCAAATGTTTGTGTTTAGACTGTGATTTTCTATTTGCACCAGTGCCTGCTGGAGGCTGTCATTTTGAGCGGAGGAACCCTTGCAATTGCTGTGTATGATTTCTGTAGCGATGATATCTTGAGAAATCAATTTGGGGTTATAGGGGGCACTCACAACCTTAATTCACAAAGAAATGATTTTGTCTTGAGGCCAGAGTAGGTGGTCCTCAGGTCACTGGGTGTCGTAAGCTATTTCCTGTTTTCACATGGGCATAACGAATTATGAGACATCATAAGGTTGAACACATATGGCCTCCATAATGACTTTTTATGCTTGTGGCCATTCATATAAGACTCACATAATATCAAAGGAAAACAATGGCTGCTGGCAAACATAGAGGTCTTTTCAGCTGTGCCATTGATCTCTTGAGATAGGTGACAACCCTGTGTGTTTGAGGTTAACGTGGCAAGGTAATGCAAGCATGTGTGGAAGATGATTCAGAGCTTTTGTTCTCTCAGGAGGTAATCAGTAAGATTCATGCGAGCTCTGGGCCTGTCTCAGTCTTGAGTCAACTCTCACTATCTGTCCACATCTCAGAGTCGATACATCGACAGGTTAAGGTTTATTGAAAAGCTTTAAAGCATGCAAATTAGGTGGGGAACAGGGAAAGCATCAGCCTGCTTTCTGATAGCCTGCTTCATATGCAAGAGGGGTTGCATGAGGGCGTAATTCTAGAAATCGACATTATTCAAACATTATACAGTAGCCCAAGATAGAAAATTCAGTCAACAAAGTGATTATTTTCAGTGGGTGTTTTTATTGTGTATATGTTTAAGTTCTGTCCTTTTGTAAATTCAGTGAAACCTGGACATCTTACCTGGTCACCTGGTAAAGCCTGACTGATTAAATAATGAATATAAGTAGTATTTTCTTGTATCTATTTTTTAACAACCTTAATTTGTTTAGCTGTGTAGAATCCTAAACGTAAAAAATGTTTGAGCCATCCTTGAGAAATCCGTCCACAACTCACAATTGCTGCATGCTTATTTTTTCACAGAATTTGGGGTAGAAAATGTGCCAATTTCTGTCTTATCAAAGGACTTCCAAACAATTGATATCTGCTGTCACCATCCTTCCTATTGTTTACCAAGGCCTCTAACTAAAAACTGAGTGAAACAGAGCTAGTATAAAACTGTAGCTAGTATAAAACTGTAGCTAGTATAAAACTTGAGATCCTCGGGATGAGTTACTACGTGGTGCAGGCAATCATTTCAGAGACAGACGAGCTCAGAACTGAAGCGCTATAATTCTCCAGTGCCGTCCAAAACACTTACACTCATCAACTCTTCTTCTCTGCTCTTAACTCCATCCAAAACCAGCTTCACCCCAGATTCCAAACAAAGCAGTATTTGAAATAAAGTCAACACCAACAATGAACAATATTAAAAAAATGACCCATTTTCATTGACCCATTTTCATTAATTAGATTAATGAGTACTCAATGTTAATTTCTCCTAAGAAACTTGAGTATTTGATGTAGCTGCTCGGTTACTCGTGTACTCTATGCAACCCCTACTGCGCATTCAGTGAACATATTGGAAGTACCCTCTGCTGGTTGATTTTCTAGCTCTAGTCTAGTGTAGCTAAAATCTCTGGAGGGATTGTGAATGTCTAACTTTTGAACCGAACTACAGTAAGGCTGATATAGCAGAGTCTGTGGGATTGAGAGAATGAGAAAGGTTGCATTAGACAGTAGAAGAGAAGAGAGTGTGGTGATTGTGTTTATTCAGACCAATTATTGAACGCTTTATTCCTCCTTCTCCCTCTCCTATTTCCTTCCTTCTTTCTTCTTCTCTGGTCATGTACATGGTTATGTTCTCTGCTAATTTATTGAGTAATTTTGGCACCTCGTTTTGCTAGTTAGACTTTAAGTGCTTCCATATCGTGGTCTGTTTTGGTGTAAGTGCTCATAATGTGTACAGACCCAGACACCTCAATGGCTTCTTTATTCTAGCGACCTGACAGCCACTGAAGTAAGGATGTAACTTTGACTGAATGCCTCTCTCAGGAATCTGTCACGGACTTGCAACTGATTGCTCAACGGTTATGCTCCATGTATCCACCATGCGCTTACTTGTTTTATTTATTTAGTTATTTATTTAGAAAGCAATTAGAAGACCTGCTGTTGCTGCAGTTCTTTGTAACATTTGATATATGTTTCTTTCATCTAAAAGTACTCACATAGTCTCAGTCTTCAGACAGCAGATGCTACTCTCTAGTGGCGCTGGCAACAGCAAAGCCGCATCAGTGGTGATCCTGTCCTGAATGAAAAAGCCCTAGATATAGTGTCATAAGTCTAACTCATGAGGCATTGAGGACTCAGCCCAACACTCAACCAGGTATCAGGTAAGAGTGTTGGTATCAGGTAAGCTGGGTCTGTTACTACCTCTGCTGGTTCTGTCGTGGTCTGTGGGTAATATTCCAAACTAGCATGACATTAGCATGGCATGCATAGTTTAAATATTTGTAAAGGTAATAAGTAACAGGTTTGTGTATGTTTTATACACATTTATGTTTCACTTCTAAAGCATAACATTATATAATAAAGAATAATGTTTTTGTCAACAAATCATTGTTGTGTCTTATCATCTGTCTCTTTTGGGGAGGTAGTGCCAACCTTGAAGCCAAAAACATGAAGCCCGACCCAGAGTTGGATACTGATTCTGGGCCCCATTGCACCCTGGGGCAGAGGGGCACTCAACCTGAACAGCTCCAATAAAACATCAGCTGCCCAAATGAGGACGGCTGCCCTAATATGGTCAACAATAGAATTTAGGAAGGTGGCCAACGAGCGCAATGCTAATGTATGAATGTAAAGGAGAGTGACTCTTAAACTGTGGATGTCCGGAACTGTTCCGGTCCAGTGCTCACTAATGCATCACAGCTCCCTTCATCCATTATTTAAGTGAAATTTTGAGGACAAAAGAACAAAAAAAGCTACCTATGGATTGTATGGATGGTAAGTTGTATTTGCATACAAATGGCCTTTCTCCCCATGTGATGCATCCCAGTTGGTTTCTGTCACAAGAGAAGTACACTTGCCACTGAGACGTCGAACAACTTGCACCCTTGTTGGCCATAAATGATTATAAAGCTGTGAGTCAACCTGACAAAATGGTTCTCGTGACAACATTTCCCCTTAGAAAATAAAGTGATGACAGTAAAGGGTGACTCAGACTAAAGTACCTTGTCAGCTTGCCAAATAATAGTAATTTAGTGCAAACTCCCTCAAGAGTTAAAGATGTACAAAAAAAGGTTGCCAAATTTAGTGCCAAATTTCCCATCAGACAGTGTTGGTATTTATTTGTAACTTAATTAGCTCTCCCACGTTCAGATCCTATGTCAGATGTCTAACTGTTGTCTTATGAGTGAGACACTGGGGTTTACTGAGGCACATACATCACAAGTCACAAGTCTTTTATTGTCAGATGCACAGAATGACACAGGGTCAGACTGGGCACTGAGATTCTTAGGACAAGGCACCGCACAACAACTTACCATAGCATAACATAACATAACATAATATAACATAACATAACATGACATACACTCTGTACAAGTACTCTGAATATAATTTACATGTAATAACATATAATAACCTTACTAAATGTACAAGATAAATATACAATACAATATGCTAAAACATATAACCAACCTATACATATAATACTAACATATATACTAGTGCTGTCAAACGATTAAAATATTTAATCGCGATTAATCGCATTTATGTCATAGTTAACTCAAAATGAATCGCGATTAATCGCAAATTTGTATCTATTCTAAATGTCCCTTCGTTTATTAATTTTTTCCATCATTTTATTTTTATTTTAATGCCCTTATCAACATGGAAAAGTGGATTGGCTTGCTTTAAGCAAATGTTTTATTTTATTGAAAACCAACATTGCCAAACAGGGCGGTACAAAATACAATTATAAAGTGCACATTTCAGGTAAACAAGGACTCAGCCTATAGTGCAGTTAAACCATGGCTTAATATTTTCTTTTTTTCAAGTATGCTGGGAACATAGCAGTCAGGCCTCTTATTTCAGAAACAATGAACCGTAACAGTTACCGTATCGTATGCCGTATCGCGCTCACCATTCACTCAAACCGTAACGTTAGCCTACTACACAGTTTGCGAGGCCAAAAAGAACGTTAATCTAAAAAAAA
Organism: Clupea harengus; assembly: GCF_900700415.2. NCBI lineage: Eukaryota > Metazoa > Chordata > Actinopteri > Clupeiformes > Clupeidae > Clupea > Clupea harengus. The sequence continues at coordinate 17,333,923 of NC_045160.1, forward strand.
AAAAAAAATCGTTAATCTCGCGATAAAAAAATGAACGGCGTTAAAATTGGTTTGCGTTAACGCCGTTAATAACGCGTTAAACTGACAGCACTAATATATACATATAACATATAATACTAACATATATACATATAACATATAATACACATATAATAAACATATAATAAACTATGCTAACGTATTAAACCTATACTACAGACAAATGGGAGTAGCAGGTAGTGCAATAATTCTGATAAATATTACTGCTAGTGCAAACAGTAAGTGGAAGTGACAGTATGTAAGTGTAGTACAAGCAGTAATTTGAAAGTGACAGTGTATGTAAAGTGATGAGTTGACATTGGTTGACATTGGTTGTGGTAAACAATATTTTACTCTAATAATATTTTATGACTATATATGACTCCAATAATATAATATTAATATCATCAAGCAGATTATAATACATTTCAATATGTATATGAAAGAACACTATGACCAGACACCACTTTATACACCAGTTCTTGCCAGTGTGTTGTATTAAAAGGTAATTGAGAGCAAGGCTTGGGTACTGCTTTACATAACAACCCTTAGTACACTGCAACTGCATCTTTACGTACAGTGTAATGCTACAAATACATTTCCTGATACTGTTACTGTCAGGGAATTATTTCACCCTTTGTATAAGGACTGTATTTAAACCTCAGTTATTAAGACACACACAACCAAGAATAAAATCAAGTAACAGACATTTACTCTGGCCCAGAGGAGAGTAGTGGTTTCGGAACGCTGTCCCCACATACACTGCCCCTTGAGTAACTTGCCTGACCATTTATTAAGAAAATCTCACACAACAAAGACAATGACACACCCATGGCTCTGTCTTCCCATGCCTGGTTCCAAAACACAAGAATGTTTACCTAAGACCCCCAAAAACCCTGACTATGGGTCTTAGACCAATAAATCAGTCTTAACCTAAACATTTCATGACCGTCTGAATTCCAAGCTTCTCTTCCCACAGTTTCAAACTTCCTTTCACAGAACAATGGAAAGAGCTTAGTCCTCCATTTAACTAACTAACTAATATCAAACTAAAACACATCATGATAATAATTAAAAAGAAACATTTCTTTCACATTTCCCTCCTGTTTATCATGAAAACAATACTAGTCTAAACATCATTAAACTAAAGCATCATCATCTTGATGGTTCCAAACAACAGTTCACTCCACACAGAAGTACATACAAGACTAGACATGAGAACTTAGAAACATGTAGAAATACACATCATAAAAATACAAAAAGTATACAAATTGCTACAATAGAGAGCAGACTGTTCAACACCACTTACCACCATGTACCAGACGTAAACCAAGCAACCAGATTTCACCACGGAACATTAACCACTTTGTCTTGTAATAAAGCATCACATAACAACCTTCATTTGCTGTAAGGCTTCAGTCACAGAGACACTATGAATATAATCCAATATCCAAATACAACAGATATCAGTCACAAAACTCCCCCACTAGCAGCAGTGAGTAAATACACTAACTAAGTTGGCATTAACAAAATCCTAAACTATAGTTAAGGGTTTCCATTCTTAACATGACTTTTCTTACTCATAGGGCCTGAAACAGAAACAAAATAACCTTGGAGCTGGTGGTCCAAATCTTTTAATCACCAGTCACGTCTATCCCCCCCACACGCTGTCATGCTTCTCAACAGCAAATCTCTTCTTACGAGGTACTCTGCCTGCGAGATAGCACTGACAACACAAAAATGGTCCATGACCTGGGCGGGGGCGCTTACGCCACCCCAGTGTGGAAGAAGATGACTGTACCATATACTACCACACAACCACAATACCTCTCTCACCTTAGGGGTACCCTTGTCAGAGTGGCAATGCCCTGCATTCCAACCTCAACATAAGGACCTGTTCCTATGGACAGGGTACGACGTTGGCTGAGGAAGCAGTGTTTGATGACAGTATAGCAGTATCGATGACAATTTCATTACACTGTTTCCGTCTCAGAGAGCCTACTCTCGTTGTTCCTCTAATAGAAAAACACATTAGGAATATGGAATGGACTGCCACTTAAGGTGACAGCTAGGTTGTGGCATGTTTTTTAGTTCTGCTAGTGGGTGGGTATTGTTACACAGATCCTGCACCCGGGTATCGTCTGTATAAAAAATGGCTTACTGTAGCCCCAGTTGTCTGGGGCACACTTCTCTCCAACACAGATCATTGCTTGGAATGAGAGTAGCCTTGATTTAAATCTAGGGTGAAAGTAGGATGTTGGCATTAAGGTACATACATAGCAATTGGTCCTATCAAGTCCGTTCGCTTGCAAAGATGCATATCTATACCATGAATTAGTAAAATACAGATGAGTAACGTTCCCCATTGTCTAATTTTCCCCATATGAAATCCACCTCTTATGGATTCTCTCAATTACACTTGTAGAGGACCATAGACCCAACATTACCCCTGAAGTAATCATTAATAGTAACAGCTTAAACATTGTTTTACCCAAGTTATATAATGTATACAGAAAAACAATAAACACAAATAAACAAGAAAAACAATAAACACAGATACACCTCTACTATGTTGACCAGAATCTCTAACCCTCAGGGCGCTCCCTGGAGGTTAGGTGACGTTAAGACGGAAAAGAGCTATATTTCTCAACCCCCTCAAGTAGGCACGAAACCCTACTCAACGCTAGTGGTGCATCCTAAAAAAAAATGAACGAAGTTTACAGTGTGACAGATGAATCCAGGTGGAGCGTTCTGCAATTTTAACGGCAGTGGGGGTAGACAGTAGCACTTGATATGTTTCCTCCCCCCTGTCGTCAGACCAGCTCTTTCATCGAACACCCAGTCACCTTCACCTTCACCTGGCCTTGTATCTGTGGAGACACAAAAAAAACTCGAACAGTATTTGGTTCTTTACATTTCCTAGTTTGTAGTATAATTTGTGACACACCAAAAGTTGGTCTTATTGTTTTGCACAGTGCTTTTGCTACTGTGAAATTTAATTGAGTTATGCCGAATACATATCTCACATTTCATACAAAATTTTTTTTTTTTAATAGGTTTTTAATCCATATGTTGTATAGTGCTCATGTACTATTCTAACCATTCCCCCAGTTGATACATAAGTATCACCATGACTCTTAATCGCTGCCCATTTATATAAAATCACACTAATATGTGTAAGTTGACAATTCTTCTCATCTCCTCTCCTTTTAAAATACAGCGTGTGTGTGTGTGAGAATGTGAGCCCTCTGTTCCCCCTGCTAACAGCCCCCACCCATGTGCTTCTCTGTCCGTCTGAACAGCCAACCACACAGGCTTGTTTAAAAAGTCGAAGTTGCCGTAAGCGATTTGACGTCTTAAAAAACAATCTACAATAATTCCGGGCTATCTTAGTCACTCAGTACTTTGGCACATACAATAGCTCACAACACATCACAATCTCGTATTTCCACTTTTCTCTTGTTATGCCCTCTGACGGCGCACTACTAAGGTAACGAGAGAAAGTTTTAATCTGATCTTTTTCGTTTTATGTGCGTCGCGCTCTCAGCAATTTGAAATGCTCTCTCTTCACAGATGTTACACAAAATACCTTCAAGTAAACTATGCCAACAACTGGTCACTTGCTTATTTTAGTTTTAAATATCTATTTAAAACGTTAGGTTCCGATCAATAATCTTGCTCCAATGACTGAATGCCCACAGGACTTGACCTATCATCAAACCGTCAAATCTTCGTTTAGTCTCGCTTCGGAGCACCAAACAATCTCTTAATGAAACAAATGAACTCGTTTTTGCAAATACAATTCCTGCAACACTGGAATTATTTCCATTCATTACTATAATATCTATATATTTATAGCACTCTGAGATTCTTCTGAATCCCACTCCTTTATTCTTCATTATAGATGCTACACTGCATTTCGTTGTCTCAGTACTTGTACTCTGTGCAATGACTATACAGTTGAATCTAATCTAATCTTAACTCCGGGCCTCTACCCCTGCGGCTATTCATGCAATTCGATTTTTTGGATAGAGATTTTTTAGTTGATCAGACCAAAATTCCTCATCCTCAAATCGATCTGCACTTGTATTATTTTATTTAAGCAGTATCGCCATCATTATCATATAATGATACAATGATAATTAGATGATACACAATGATGATCACAATTCCAATGTGTCCCTTCCCCACCTGTGCTGTTAAATCAAATTAGTACAATGTAAGGTCTTTTATATCCAATAAGACCTCTTCCCTCTGTTTTGATTATTGCCTTGTGTTGCTTGTCACGTGCTTAATTAATTAATTCAAACCACCGGTTATCTTGGGTTGTTGGAAAAACCACACCCCTGCCTTTTTGAGGGCCCGTAGGATTCAACCAATTGAAACAAGCACGTTCTGACTCACAAACAAGGTTAATGAAACACAATGAGTAAGTTCTGAATGAGCCACTTATCCGTTGAAACAAAGGGTCATAATCCTTCCGGAAGTATTAGCATTCAACCTCTTACAGTTGTTTTTATTTTCAGCCACAGTCACTGGTGGCTATTTCAATGAGACACATGGATTGCGCGCGTGCGCAGTGTCTGTCTATGCCAGTATCTCAATTTCTCATTCACAAATGCTCAACTCTATTTATGTCTTTACATAATTTCTAGTAACTCCCCCCTTCACGCACTTAAGACTAAAAAGTGCGTGCAAATGAACAAAGCAGATAAAATGTATAGAGTCTTCACGTGGCCACAGTAAAATCTCTATACAGTTTATCAAGCCTGCAGTTTTACCCCTCTTTCTCTTTATGTCTACTTTTATTACTGCTGGATTCTGGCTAGTCTTGAATTTTCGCTATTGGGACATTCTCTAGCCCAGTGTCCTCTTTCTCCGCAAGAATAACACTTATCCTTACTTTTTCCTTCTTTATTTCCCCTACTTTGACTTTGTCCTCTGTTTTGTCTGCGCCCATTGCCTTGCCCTCTGTTTTTACCTCTTCTTCCCCTTCCTCTCTGTCCATCTCCCATTACCGTCTGTACTACTTGAACAAAAACTTCAGCTGTCCTTTGTTCCTCACGAATCTTTGTCTTTGCCTGCGTCACTTTCTCTACATGTCTTGCCTGAGTCTTAAAAGCTGGAAGGGCAGATGTAGGTAAATCAACAAAGTTCCTGTTCAGCAATTCTCTAACCTCCATTCTATTCATTAATTATGGTGAGTTTTTTTTTGAATTAAGCAAAATACTTCTCTTGAGTCTATGAAAAATATCCGGAGGCCGAGCTTCTAGATTGATAAATCAATCCGGACCTCCCCGGGAGTTTGTGCTCTCAGATAGTTTCCAAAGTTTTAATTTTGCTTAATTTCTTACTCCAAGCACTCTCTCATTCACTCAGGTGTACACCTATTCACACTCCCCAATCCCAGATTAGGGTAGAAATATTTCTGTGAGGTCCCAGACCTCAAGAGATACCCGATCTCTGTATAGCTATTTGTCTGAATATTAAGTAACCCCCGGCTACTCACTTATTATTCTTGTTGTGCGTCTCATCTGGATCTGAATCTCGAGAAGGCAGATGTTCCCGGGGGCAGAAGTCCTTCAGCCGGCCCAACGACGAATTCAACGCGAAGGGACTTTACCTATCCAACTATTGGGCAGGGCGATGCATCGACGTACGGCTTCCGTGTTTCTGCTCCCGGTCGATCTTGTCCTTTCTTGAGATTCCGATCGATGGACCAAACTGTCAGGGAATTATTTCACCCTTTGTATAAGGACTGTATTTAAACCTCAGTTATTAAGACACACACAACCAAGAATAAAATCAAGTAACAGACATTTACTCTGGCCCAGAGGAGAGTAGTGGTTTCGGAACGCTGTCCCCACATACACTGCCCCTTGAGTAACTTGCCTGACCATTTATTAAGAAAATCTCACACAACAAAGACAATGACACACCCATGGCTCTGTCTTCCCATGCCTGGTTCCAAAACACAAGAATGTTTACCTAAGACCCCCAAAAACCCTGACTATGGGTCTTAGACCAATAAATCAGTCTTAACCTAAACATTTCATGACCGTCTGAATTCCAAGCTTCTCTTCCCACAGTTTCAAACTTCCTTTCACAGAACAATGGAAAGAGCTTAGTCCTCCATTTAACTAACTAACTAATATCAAACTAAAACACATCATGATAATAATTAAAAAGAAACATTTCTTTCACAGTTACCTGGCCCAGGTGATTGCAAATAAGGTGTTGCTGTGCTGTGCTGTTGTTTTTCATTGATATGGCATACTGTGTAATAACCATGTAATAAAGGCAGTCCAATGTAACTGACTTAACCTGGAGATGGGAAGAGACTGATTTAAAAGAACAGGATGATGACGAGCCACATGGAGCTTTGATTTCCTCCCAGTAGGTTTGTGATGTAAGCTAGTCATAAGACTGCTGGCTCCACTGTTACCCTTTATGAAAGGTGGTCCACATGAAGTGGACAGTATTTACTGATGTGTCCCCTCTCCAAAGAATCATTTTGTTTCAATACGCTATAAATCTCCAGTGTCATCATTAAAGAATGTAAATGAATGAATTACTGGCAAAGCCATTTCGTGAGACCAAATAGCAAGAAATCATATCAGACCCAGTGGCTGCAGGGTTATCATTAATATTTCATGTCACTAATTACCCTGTGAATTACATGGAACATACTTGTTAAATGCATACACATATTGAGTGAGGAGTAACCTTGCACCAGGGCATACAATAGTGATGAATTGATTAGGGTTTCGTTAAGGCATGGGTATTGCATTGATTAGGCAGGCAATACATGCACATATTTCTGTCTTTCTCTCACCCTGTATCTCTCCTTCTTTGCTCCTAGCCAGAGGTAATATGTGTCTCTTTTTTCCTTCTCTGTTAAATACCAACAATTCTGAAATAGATTCAGACCCCAAAATTGTTCTTAGTTTTTGTGTTTTTCCATCAACCCTCTTAACTGTATTGCAAATGAAACCCAAATTATTACCTTTTAAATCAATGCTTTCTATTCTGGCTGTTGTTCCATCGTCCAGCAGCGGCCTTGGCAGCATTTGAGGGAACCAGTGTGAACTCTGGTCTTGCCACCGACAAGGGCTTACTGGGCTGCACTGCTACACCATGTCCATTACTAGTTGGATGCACTTTCAGTGCACAGCGCAGCATGCTACTGCTTTTGGCTCAACCCCCTAACCTGTGTTTAATCACTGCCATCCCAACATGAGAGGTCTGTTGATGGTCCAGAACATGAAAACAAAAAGGGTGGGGTGTTTTAAAACAGATCTTTATTTGCTGTGACTCGTCTGCCATGTGAAAGCTGATTCTGCATTTTGTTCTGTGCATCTATCATGCTGTGTATCCGTGTTTTACAAGGTTGATGTTTGAAGGAAGCCTAATAGGAAGACTGAAGTACCATGGTTGCAGTGGAAAGCGGAGGAGAAAAGTGTTTGATCTCTAGCTGGTGGTTGACATCGTCTGTTCCCGGGGGGCCGGGGGCACTTGTGGATGCATGGGTGGAATCAAGTCAAAATGACATGCTTCTTGTTCATTTCTCAAACTTATATATTTCCAGGCACATTCGTGTAATGCTTCCATTTTTACATTCATGGCCTTTTTGTAGATACTATGTTGGCCTTATATTATCTGTCTTCTTTTCAGTGAAGTGGTGTTTGAAGACTGTAATCAGAGCATTCATGATTTCTTCTCTAGACAACTGACAGCGTCATAAAGCCTACAAACATGTCCCTGCTCAGATCATGGTCATGGGCCCATGGGACTGTTTTGCCTGTACAACATACCTGCATATGCTTCAAATACAAATACTAAATGCTGTTAGGAGTTTAAAAAAGTTCTAGCAGGCTCTAATTTCTAAACTACGCAGTTTTTGAACTAAGTAAAACCTTTGAAGATGCCTTCCTCTTATTGAAGAAAGTAGTAATTTCTCATTTTTGTATTCTTCCCTTCTCCTCAAGATATCTACTGGCCAAGCTTTAAAGAGGGATAGGTGTAAGGCAACTTCTATTACTGTGCAATCGTTGGATGTCCATGCATAGTTAAAACAGAGAGGATTCCTGAGGATTTTTTGCCACGGCAAATTAAACTAGCTAATGAATAATTGTTTTTTATGTGAAACATGAAAAGTCGTTTTAAAGTCAATATTGACAGACAGAGAGGGAGAGGTTTGGGGATCCAAGGACTTCTTTTCCCCATTCACATGAAGTCTCTTGTCTTTCTGAAGGGGCTGACTAAAATGGTAGAATGATTTTGAAGTGTGTGTTTTAATGTCTTCTCTTGCAATTAAAAGCAAATAAAAAGACTTAAGAAGTTCCATTGTGTCTGAGTAGAAAAGTACAAGGTGAAGGATGCCTGCAGAATCAGATAAACTGGGATGGAGACTGTGGAGAAGGCGAGGAAGATGCAATGCAATTAAGCACATCAGAAAAGTTCTGATCAAAAAGACAGAGCTGATCAAGGGAGCCCAAGTTTGTTTCAGACAAATATTGCTCCCCCATTTTCCCTCAAGTTACAGCCCTGCTTTAACCCCCTCTTCCCTGCTCCCACCTCCCCCCAAACCTTGAAGGCAGAGTGTAGCTCTCTATCCAAGCTGATGAAAGTGGAGCAAAATTAGCAGATACATGTTAATTTGTCCAGCCAGCGCTGAAGAGCTTTTATCAGTGGGGCTTGGGAAATGAGCCAGTGGTTCAGGAGGAGGACGGAAAAGTGCTTTTGGATGCAAAGATGGTCTTTTGCGCCTCTGGTTGATTGGGTCGAGATGGGGGGAAACATATGGAAAGCTGAGAGCACTGGAGCACTTGTGGATGCATGGGTGGGCGCCGGGCCTGGGGCCAGACCCCCATTCTGGGATTGAAGTCACAAATGACTGCAGCTCTCCTGCCTTTCAGAGATGAGTTAAAATTTCTCCATTTTAAAATAGCTTTGTCTATGTGTGGTTTATTGCCAATTCAATTCTGGGCTCTGTCATAGCAATATGAGTAAAAGGTTAAAAGAGATAAGACATACTGAACAAAATATTATACTAATTAACTAATCTGTGATAGACTAACATTTTATTGTATGTGCATTAATATAAATACAATACATACGAGTACAACATACAAGTTGCTGAAAAAAAAATGACATTCAGATGGAATATAATTTTGATTTGAAATGGCAAGCTAATGCTTTAGATTTGACCAACAGCATCTTCATTAGCTGACTTGCCTTCCACAGGTGCTTGCTGCTACTTACCACTAAGGTGGTAACCCCTCCTGCAGGTGATTTCTGCTGATTGTGCAACATTACTGCCATTGAAATGGAGCGATGTCTCTCATGGTGTCTGATGAAACTTTATTTTTCAGAGCTACTCGTACGCACTCTCACACCATGGGAATTCATCCATGCTGGATTATTTGTTCTCTGAGGAATAAGGGAGGCTGCAGTGTGAATGACAAAACGCCCCAGAAGCCGTGTGCTCCACTGAGTAAGTAAGGAGATGAACTTGACATGACTTGAGTTGAACTTAACTTGCAGTTCTCTCTGCCTCTTCAGGTAATCAAAGGGAGAGTCAGGGAAACTGCAGGGAGTCAATGGATGGACTTAAAACTGACCGCCCTTTATTCAAAGTCATGACATGAAGCTGTGGTAAGCTCAAAGGAATTGTAGAACGCTTTGTTCTCTTGTATCTTCTCCTCAAAGCAGTTGTTATGAAACCAGACAGAATAAAATATGTTCTAACAAATTGGACAAAAACTCTTTTAACTGTATCTATTCCAATCACTGTGGTTGTTTCTACGGCTGCAGAGAATGACCACAACATGGAAGACATTTCAGTGCATCTTTTATCTTTTCAGAACCCACTGTATATAACTCCAATTTGCCCAGGGTGGTTTTCAAAAACATTGTTATGGTATACCTTCACAGGGCATTTATACAAATACTTACTACCTTGGTATATCTCCATGAAGGTCAAATGTGCACGATATTAATCATTCCTCAATTCTGTTGTCATGAAGGATGGTTGCCTCATCATCCACCTGTGAAAATGTACCTCTGTTGTACTTAGAATTGCAATAATATACGTCAAAAGAGAAATAATACTTTTTAAATGAGCGAGTAACACTCTCTCTGAGTTGCAGCATAGCATATTGTAAAGTTTGTTACTCACTAATTCTACCACAGATCCATCATAGTGTTGACTTCAGCCCTATCCAGCCCAGAGTAAGAATGGAGTGACACTCAGTATGCCTGTATATTAACCCTTAATGAAAATGTTCTCCCCTTTATAAAGACTCATTACTGAAAACACACACAAAACAGACACATGGTTAATCCCTCTTCTCATTTCAATAGAAGAATAACAAAATAACACAGGTATTTAGAAGGCCTATAGAGAGTGAGACTCTTCTCTCTTTCTGTAGAGTACTATTGCTGTCGACACCCTTCTGTTGGCTGTCAGTACAAACCCAGCACTAAGTCTGCCTGGGTGAGCTGTGATAGGGCAGATGGTTGGGAAGCGAGGAGAATGACAGGAAATGGAAGCTTACATACATGTGCCATGCTTCAGCTGGTCCCAAGCTCTCCCTGACTGACACCTCAAGAGTAGCCATGACGATCATGGCGATCAGGAGGCATACAGGTGGGGAGAGGACACATGGAAACTTTCATCAGGAGAAGAACGGTAGATCACAGAAGTGTAAAAGTAAGGGAAGAGTACGGGAAGACTGATCAAATATGGGGGAGTTGGCAGGATAAAAGTGAAGAATATAAATCATAAAAGTCATAAAAGTGATTTAATAAAAGTCTCCATAACTCGCTGGTCCTGTGGGCCCGAGTGTGTTGGGCTGGGGATGATTCTCAATGTGGTCTCTATTAGTGGGGAAGGTCAGGGGGAGATTACTGCCTAAGGAACGGGCATGCTGATGCTCTGTTCAGTATTTTAAAAGGAAGCGATGGAGATCAATAGAGACAGACCTTCACTCTTTAGCTAAATCATTTCTTTCACCTGGCTGAAGCCTCTTTCTTTTCGCTCTGTCACTCTCAGGTGTAATGGCATTATTAGTCTTCTCTATCCAGGCTTAATGACTGTTGGATGGGGGAGGATATTGGTGGTATATGGATCTATAAAGTGGATTAGTACTGTTTTTTTTTTTACATTTAGGTGGGCTACGGGCAACAGAAAACAGAAATTACAATGCAACAAGGCATAAATCTGAAGAGATGTGTGTAGTGTTTGATATTTTTTTGTACTGAGTAAATATTGATATCTTTCCATAAACGGGGCTACACACATACCATAAGCATAGACTGGCTTAAGTGCAAGAGGTATCATGACTGAAATGTTTGTTTGTGTAAATGCCTTTTTCTAACTCATGACCACCTGTAGCTGAAGCTTTCATTGGGATGGCCTCTCTTGTGCCACCCATGTTTACAAGGTGAAGTGACTTGAAAGGTACTAAAGGTGTCCAGGCTTAATAAAACAAAATTTCTTTACAGGAAAGAGCTTCTGTACTATGGATGAGGAAAAAAGCCAATTTGCACCTTGCTCGGTAAAGTGGAATAGAGCTAATACAGTCACTGCAGCTGAGATGTTTACGTTATAAAGGAGCATCTCTGCAGTCTGTATAGTCTAGATGAGCTAGTCAGTTCACAGCTTACTGAGCAGACCTATCATGCTGTAAATAGCACTAGCCCCCAGTAGCAGTTTCAGTCAAAGGCTGGAAATGGCAGAAAGTCTGGTGTAATTTGTTGACAATCTTATTTTTCCAAATATACTGTTCAAAAGCGGTAAAAAAAAACGTTTCCAACCAATATTTCCGATATTCCATCCTATGAATTTGTGGTAAAATGCTCTGCTTTTCTATTATTTGTGTAATAGCTTAACTTGTGTTAGCAAACTAGGTTCATGTGCCACATTGACGATGTAGGATTTCTGTTCAAGCCTCTATGCCTTGTTATGGGCATCATGTTATCCCAGAACCACTGTATTACAGGAACACTAAATGATTAGGAGTGTTTTGAAGAAATATATAAACAAAACAACAGCATTGACATTCATGAGATTCATTGGCCCTCATGTCTCATTACAGCCACATTAAGTTAAAACTGCGGGTTTGGAATCCCATCGAATTCTCCCACTTAAAGAACTCAGATCTGAATAATGCCCATTTTAATGAGCAGAATAATTCTCCCTACAAATGTAAATGGTGCCACATGTTGGCAAAGAGCCCTGTGCCCTAACTAATGACAATATCCCCCCACATTAACTGCTGCGGTACCAGCCAGACGGGCAGCTGGGCTGCATCTGTGACCTGAAGACACGGTGTACTGTACTGTACTGTACTGTCCAGTCTCTGGATACTGACCTGAGAGTCTGCTTGTCAGTGTTCTGTTTAAATAAATGACGGTCGGCTTATTTTGTCCACCGCCAAAATAAATTAAAGCAATGTTCCTGTTTGCACAAGACTACTATTTTAAAGAGGCATTACAATATGTCCTTTGAAACTAGCATGCCAACTAGCTAACAGACTATTGTCTTGCCTTGCAATATATTTGGCAGCATTGTGCAGTAAAAGTACATAGTGGCATATAGTGTGTGGCAGGTGTTTAGCTCTCCTTCACCTCACCATATGCCATTCAAATGTGAGGATGATACATAGATTATAATTACCAACAGTAATATAAACGTAAAACCCTGCCAAATGTCGCTTTAAATACCATTGAAATGACAATGAGTGCTCATATCATGGGCTACACAATGCAGACAGGTCACAGTTCAAGCCACACAGCTGTTACTTGCATTGGGGTTGTCAAATGTAACAAAGCTTTTGACTTCAGACAAGTACTTTCCCTAAAGTGCAAGTGAGGTGGGAGCTGATTATCACCCAGAAATATGCACACTTCCTATTTTCTGTGAATGTTTTGCCAGGCTTCTAGGGTCACTTAAGATATGAACCACACGTATGGTAAGAGCTGACGGCTGTGGAGTGCTCATGATTGATTTACACTGACCAAAAAATAAGCATTTCTGAATGCATAGCAATTTCCTAGTTGCATAAGAGTAACAACATTTTTGTGTGATTTACTGTATTTATTTATTTGTGTGCTTATTTTGCCATCATAGTAATTGGCAAACGGAGTCTCCTGCACTGATTAGGACTCGGAGGTGATGCAGGGGGGGGGGGGGGGGTGAACAAATTTTGATAGCAATGGATTGTCCAGACTGAATATTTTTAATATTGAATTCTGCAAATAATTTATTTGTAAATATAAACAGCCCAGTGTAGACCTATCTACTTGTTAAAATTGATACAGTTGGTTTTGTTTTTGGAGCTATCTTATCTGAATAACATTATACTTGAGCTGAACTCCAATGGAGTACTGAGCAGTTGACACAGACACAGCACAGGGAGATGCAGTCTATTCCAGGACGCATTTATCATAATTATGCAATCAAAATGCATGGCGAGATTGTGGATATTAGGGAAAGAGTGTTGATTTCGCCAGGCCCCGGGGTCAGTCCACTTGTTGGGTGTCACTGGTGGGCTTCCTAATTATATCTGACTGAAAATTGGATTCTCTGTGCATCGGACACAAACAAACCAGCGTTTTCAACCCTGCCGTCAGGCTGGAGATATTTAAAATTTCATATCAACAGGCCTTCCATCAACATGATGCTCTAAGAGGTAAAATTCATTAAGGAGTTGGAAGGCGAAATGGCTCTCTGGCTTTTGATACCGAAATGTCAGTGCTACACTGGTTATATTGAAGCACACTCCACCAAGGCCAAAATATCTGATTATGAGCATTGCAAGGGAGCAAGGATGCTGTGAAAACACTCTATGGTTTGGAAGTGTAGAGAAGCTGATAGGATTTGAGATATTGCTGTAGGCTGCCGGTAATTCAGCTCAGCATTGTGACATGTTCTACTCTGCAATCAAAATAACTTTGCAGTTATATTGGTTTTAATAGTTTGTTTATATGTCTGTGAATATTTTTAAACTGGACTGTTCGATATCCAGCAGTGTGTGTGAGAAATGTCGGTAGCGCTTTACTTTACAAATCGGTAATAAGTGGATAGCATCATGGTAATAAGTGGGTAATAAATACTGGTTAACAACGTGGTTATGACCTTTAGTTTGTCGAATTGTTGTGTACATTTGTATTTATGTTGTCAAGCTCAATTGTATGTATGTTGTCAAGCTCATTTGTATTTATGTTGTCAAGCTCATTTGTATTTATGCTGTCAAGCTATTTGTCATTGCCATGTTTCCATCACAATAAACTGTTCAAGATTCACCGTTTGTGATGCCATCAGTTTGCGGTCATAGCCATTGCAGAGAAATTCAGTAGAAACTGGCAATTCAGTATTTTACAGTATGGTACTATGTAATTGACATGAAAGTAAGTAATTACTGGAAACACACTGTAATATTTCATTACTACATTTAAAATTCTCACCATTACTACAACGTAGTTCCTTCTGAACTCCAGGATAATACCATTGTGCTAAAGATGTATTATATCAATAAATGGGGGATAGGTGTTGTTAAGAAGGTTTATAGGCTATGTTATATCTCAACATTTTTTTTAGTATTATATGAACTGCATTTGAAATAATAAAACGTTTCATTTAGGACATATAATTGTGCTGTGTTAAAACTATGTGGCACTATTGGATGTAAAAAGATCAAATGACATATTTTGCACTTTTTGGTAATATGCCCATAAAGTGCTAAAAATAATTCTCTAATGCTATCAATTTCAGGAAGTGAGTGTTTTAACTGCTCTAAAATGTTGTGTTGTGGCGTAATCAATGTCACCTGGATACAGTGTTCTAATGAAGTGCGGTGAGGCAGAAAGTGTGCTTTACTCTCCTCACTCTCACACATGTCTCTCAAGGGGGTACAGCACCCCTGTGCAACTGACAGTACTAATCTCTCTGGTGAGTTATCAAAGAATTCCTTTATTTCTGGTGTTTGACACATACGGTACAGGACAAGGTTCATAAGACAGCTCTCATTAACTGTCGTTCCCATGGAGCCTTATGCCCTGCGAAACATGTCTCCTAACAAATTCAGAAAAGAGGACTTCCATTTTAGACTGAGACTGAAGCAATGAGTCATTGAAAAGTGCTTCATAACACAATTATGTCCTTCATGATGAGGTAAGTGGCTTGGAATGAGCCAGGGCTTTGTGCTTATAATCTAATATACTCAGTATGTCCTATGAGCTACACGGACTATATCGAATGAACTGTCTGAATACGTCCAGAGAGATAGTGTTTGTTTTCTCTCTTACAGTAAGGAGGCTACGAATCTATGGAGATAAAACAGAGACTTTTAGTCTGGCATTGAAAAAAGCAAAATCGGCATTGATTAAATAGAAAATAAAAAATAAACAGAAAAATAGATCTTTGGCATTGAAACACTACTCTTGAAATTAACTTTGAGCACTGCAATTTTTTTTAATGTTTTTTTGTTTATTCTGATGTGCTTTTTCATTTACTTTTCAATGACCCAGTCTTTTCTTTGTTTCTTCATGTCAGTCTTTTTCAGTGCTGTTTTTTTTTTGCGTTGCAAGTATTTATTTTTACTTGTCTATTATTTTGATGTCAGTATTTTCCAATGCCAACCTACTGTCTCTGTTTTGGCATGAAAGGGGAGGAGTTTGATGGGAGGGACAAGACATACATTATTTGTATAGATCCAGTGGGAAAAGCAATGGTGGAATATAGTACAAATGAATATAGTACAAATGAATAATATTAACAACATTGTTATTACAGTTATTAAGTTATAAACAGAAAATAAGGTCACTAAAGCTCTTAAAGAGCACCTAGGAAAAAATCATCCCAATTTACGGCAGAAGAGAAATGTTGCGCTACATCTTGTAGCATTAGAAATTTTCATTTGCAGCTTTTGTAACTGGGGAGTTCTAACATGATACATAAAAACCAAAGTGCTTCAGCAACAGCCTCCCTATACAACTTTGAAAGTAACAGTAGAAGGTGCACATAGAAAAGTATACCTGTGGATATTTCAAGTATTTTAACGATTGACCCTTCTTACGCTGAGGTGCTACCTCACTCCCTTGTGCCTCTGCCTCAGGTGCCTCAGACAGGTGTCTCCCCAGAGCGCAGTGGTCAGGGGGATGTTATTTGATGTTGGATCTGGAGGAGATTCATTTTAATGTCAGCTGTTGTTTATTGCTCTCAGTCCTCGTGGAACAACAGAAATTCCTCTTGGGTCATCCACGCTTGTTGATGATCCAACTGAAATAATGAAATGGAGAAGAGAAGAGAGTTATTGACTAGTGTGACTTATTGACAGCTAGTTTTGGCCACACATCTCACAGGGTGGAATGTGATCTAGCTTTGGTTCATAAGATCATGGTTTTTGTATAATTGTAGATTACAGACAACGTATGAACTGAAGTTTGTCTTTGTTGACGCTGTTTTTTTGTCACATAGCAACAAACTGTTAAGTTTGAAGACTATTTTCAACAGATAACATATATTGTCTTTATTGGCAATATTACATCATCTGAAAAAGGTTCTTTGTTTTTCTCTGTATAATTGTTGTATAAAAGCAATAGAACATGAAAGGTTGTATTTTATCACAGAAAACTATGACCTACAGCAACCTACAGCAACGCTTTTTCCAATGACTAGATCATAGTTGTGATGTAATTTGTGATATCCCAGTTCTTCTGTTGTCTGTATTGCTTAAGATATGCATATTTATATTATTGATATGTGATCTGAGAGGCAGAGAGAGAGAGAGCGAGAGAGAGAGAGAGAGAGAGAGAGAGAGAGAGAGAGAGAGAGAGAGATAGAGAGAGAGAGAGAGAGATTGAAGAGGGTTGGGAGTCCTAGAGGTGAAAGAAATCTTGAGGAAGTGAAAGTGCCTGGTGGTCTGCTGTGGATGGAGCTAAGCCAAATAGCCTTTGCAGGAGGAAGGTCAGAGATGATTGGATATCCCCAAACACTTCCTGAGTCCAAACATTTCAAGTCAAGCCATTTGTAGTGTCTGGCCAGCAAGAGTTGCCCCCACGTCTCAAACTGTGTTGACTAGCCATTTGGCATCTGGGTGAAGCGATTCATTAGAGCAAGCAGTTTGTATTTCAAGCTCACATCAATACAACTGCAGCCCACTGAAGGCGCTCAGGGAACCCTACTGAAGGGGAGCTTAAGACAGCTGGGCATATGGACAGATCATGCCTTGTGATATCCACTCTGTAGGATAGAACACGGGCACCTAAATCCAATGTATTTGTATAGCCTAGTTCTACGTCTTTCTCTTCCACGCTCCCTCTGTTTCTCTTCCTCTGCATCATCCCATCTTTCCTTGTGCCCCTCTGTAACTGCATGGCCTGTGCACATTACTCTTAAAGGGTATTCACTTGGGGTCATTTCTGATCTCATTAGCGGAGGGGATGTGTAATTAACTAATCCATAAGAACAGCAGGGCCAGCCTGGTCAGTCTGGAAACCCTGTAAGCCACAAGGCTGTCAGACACCACAGCACCTTCCTCAGGGGGGAAGACGTGTTTGCTTTGAGTTTTGTCCAGAATCTTCTTAATTTAGGCCCCTTAAGCAAGTAAGACAGAAAAGCACTGAGGCACATTAGAGAACTGAGTAGTCTGGTAATATGGGTTGTCAACAGCACAGCACAGAGAGCTGCTGAAAATGAAAGTTGATGTTTTCTGGCTGCGGCATGTTTTAGTTTTGATTTCAGCACAGTCGCTAATGTTGATGAACTAATCTTTCATTCCGGAAGCTTTCATGAAAAGATTCTTTTAAAGTGAGGTTAATGGAAGATTTTGCATTTTTTGCAGGTAAATGCAAGAAAACAAGATTTTGTTCAGGGCCCTTGGTTAAGACTCCTCTGTTGAAAACTTGCAAGGAAATTCTTTTGCAGGGAAAGATGTGACCCCTGGTGCTTTTGAAGAAAGCGAATGCAATGCAACGGGAGTGGATCTGTACAGCTATACTGCAGTACATGAGACAGAGCAAAAAGTCATTAGGGAACTCAAAGAGGCGCATTCATTGTTCTAATCTATCTCTGTCAGGGGGCTTCATTTCCATAAATAGTCATTCATACACACTGGATGACTCTGTCAGAAAGATGAATGCTCATCTCCATCTCTCTGTCTCTCGCCATCTCTCTCCTCTATCTCTTCCCTCCATCGCTTGCTTTCCGTCATGCAGTTCTTTGCGGCTCTGCACATGAGTTTTATTTTCTAATGTCGGAAAGTTAATAGATGACTTCATTTGATTGTCCACAATTAATCACATCTTACCACAATCATTTTAGGGGCATCTCAGTGCTTTCCTCACGCTTTGACCTTCAAAGTTTGAGTTTGAATCACCGTAGATGAGGCGAAGAGCCTGAGGAGGACAATGATTATGGAAAAAACGCTTGCCATCATCACAACACATTATTGAATTAAACGCAGAGACGCGTGTTGCCGGCATACAGAGGCAGTTTTTTTTCGCTGTGGCCCGTAATCCCAACAAAGACACACTTTTCTCCTTTTGTTTTTAATTCCTGCTCTGCCTTTGGAGGCACAGGAAGGGAAGCAGGCCAGCAGAAATCTCACCAGCTTTGGAGTGGTCCGGGATTCAGCTGAGTTAATCTCTGGGGTGCTGATTAGGAACTGTCACTTTCTTCTCCCTGAATGATAAACAACAACAGTGGAATAACACGAAAGAGAGAAAGACAGAGAGAGAGAGAGAGAAAGAGAAAGAGAAAACTAATTTGAGAACTGTAACTGCTGGGGAGAGGTCAACAGGGCAGATGGAAAAAACACACAAAACATAATTAATTAGTGAACTGCAATATCACCCTGATCTTTAAACCTCAAATGATCACGTGCACGACTGTTTGCTAGAATTGTAAGTGCTTTAAGTGAGCAATTGTAGCAGTCAGTTTGACATTCAGACATTTTCAAATGGCATGTTTAAAACAATGATCTCACAAGATGACCCCCAGCAATGATTTAAGGGTTAATTGTGAATTCCAGTTTAAGCTCATTAAATGTCAGTCCACTTAACCACTCAATAAACAGCAAAAGCTCTCACTGATTTAAAATACACAGATCGAGGGCCTCGATGATGTTTGCCAAGTCTTTTGTTGAGTGTCATCTTTACCTTTTCTCTGTACAACTGGCTATAAATTGCTTTATAGATTGTCCTCTATTTTTGTGTAACATACTACACAAAGAACCTGTACCTGTGTGGGATTTGAGCGTCGACACATTCCTGAAGAATGTCCAAGTCTATGTGCCTCATTGAAAATGTATTTGTGTAGGTGTGTATCTGGGAGAAGAATCGTTCTCTTTGGTGCGATGGAGGGATTTGCGTAGAGGAAGTGTTTTCTGATGAGGAAGGCAGTTATTCTAATCCCATTACAGAAGCCACCCTTTAGATCCATGTTGGCTAAATCTGGGTATTCATAAAATGGCTGGCTTCCTTTCCATCCCCTTACTGGGTAATCCTGACCTGTTTCCCTCGGTTTCTGAGAAATTAATGTGTGCGAAAGAGAGAGATGGAGTGGGTAAAAGAAAGAGAGAGAGTGAGAGAAACAGATCATTATATAGTGAAGAAATAAGATGACATTGCAGCATACCTTGTATGCATGTCCGTGTATGATGATCATTCCTGATAGAGTGTGGGGGTCGTGCAAATAACAGGAGGTTCCCGGGAGCAATAACAAATTTGAAGAAACCAGGACAAAACAGAGTGTTGGCAGGTATGTATTACAGGTCGTGAACTTGTGCGTCTATCTTGATTCACATTTATTATGCCTTTTCTTATCTTGACTCTTAAAATGAGTTTAACAATAACTGCATCATCTTGCATAGAGTCCTAACCAAACAGATCCCAGTGAAATGGTGGAGGTAGAGGTCTGGCTATGTAATATGGGGTTTACTGAACTGCACAATACTGAACTGCACACTGATTCCTCTATGCTGCTCAAGGACAGACTCTGGGAGACATGCATAACTAACAGCATGGCTTATCGTAGTTACACAATATAATCAGGCTGTTATGCTGCTGAAAAGATTAATGGCCATTTTGATGCACAATAAAACATCCCTAATGTTTATCAGCTCCCAAGAAGAAAACAGTATGATACTTTAACCTGCATTCTAGTGGTCAAACTGCTCTCTAAACAACTAGCCTCAAGGATTTTAGTGGACTCTGTATTTGTGGTCCCCTGAATTCATTTGAATTCTCTTCCTCATTGGGGATAAACGAGAGTTTTATACTGTCAGAATGCATGGCTGGCACCTTTTCCTTTTTTTCTGTTGCAGTCAAAAGTCTATTTTTAGTCACATTTTTACATTGTACCCAAAAGCGGCCAACCAATTTATATTCAAAAGTTCCAGTCGCAGTAGGGCCACAAAGACAGAAGGAGAGACAGCAAAACAATAAAAGGAAGATGAACTTGACAACCTTGTAGTCCTCTTGACAAAGTCATTGACTGAGCCATGACTGTACATCTGTGAAGATATTTTTCACTGAACATACAGTCTATTTGAAAGCAAAATGTATTTGTTCGAGTTAAAAATACTCGCTTCAAGGCTAGCTGGTAGATGAAGCTTGGTGTGGATCTCCCCTGAGGCCTGACTGTCAAACGCTTGCTAACATGTAGGATTGCAAAGCTGGAGTTTCACTTGGGTCATATTTGTCATTGTGTGTATTACTGAAGGGGAAAAAAATCAAGAGCAAACAATTGCGCAGAAATAAGAACAGAGTGAGACAGCCCCAAGGCCACAGTTCTGTGGCTCTTTCCCGTAAGTAAATGGCTTACCCAAGGTCTCCCCTCACCTTGCATGAAATGTCGCCTGCACCCTCAGAGTCGGGACTACTTCCCAGAAGAGAAGCTGTTGTTGTCAATTACCAGGAACAATTATGAAAACATGAAGGAAAGAGAGAGAGAGAGAGAGAGAGAGAGAGAGAGAGAGAGTGAGAGAGAGAGAAAGAGAAGGCTACAGGGAGAGAGAGAGACTGAAGGAAAGCATATGGTGGAGGGATTACGGTGATGGTGGTTGCAGTTCCTCTCCCTGTGCGTAGGATGGCCCCATTCTGTCAGGCCCGCCACAGGTCAGGAACAGTGATGTCAAGATCGGCCCAGTTTGCTTGCATCAGCAGTCAAGTTCAGGTAATTCCACAGAACGTAATGTGTCATGTCTGTTGGGGTGACTGTGAAAAAAGAGAGAATACTCTTACACTATCTATCATTCCCCCTCTTTCACTCAGCTGTTCTTTCTTTTTCGTTTTGCACAAACTCCGGGGGTTTTCCCTTTCAAACTCTAAACGATATTGAAACGAAAGGCTTCAAAGCTGCACAATGTTTTTTTGACAAAATGGGCCGTGCTCAGATGCTTACTTTCTCGAGGCGGAGGGTGTGAGGCGAGAGAGATCTCCCGTATTAACCTGTGACCTGCACATAATGAGAGCAAGCGCGTGTGTTTCTGTGTGCACTGGGGTGAGTGCTGTCTGAAAGGCAAATGAGCAGCCCCATGCTCTGCACTGCCACAGCGTCTCATATCCATCACACATCATGGCAGCGCTGAGAGTTCACTCATGTCATTAATGTCTGAATGTGGCAGAGTGAAAAAGGGCACAACGAGAAAGAGAGAGAGAGAGAGAGAGAGAGAGAGAGAGAGAGAGAAGGGAGAGAGAGAAAGCGAGAGGGCAAGCAAAAGACAGAGATCTAAAGAGAGGAGAACACAGTGGAAAAAAGAAATCAGCACCTCTTGTGAAGTAGTCCCATTTAAAAACCCTGCCTTGTGTTTTTTTTAAGCCAATGCATCCTAATGACGTTGGGGAATGTAGCGAACACACTGGCTCAGTCTAAATAAAAGCACTTGAGCCGGTCTGGAGATGCTGTGCTGCGGGGAGAGGTGCACTCAGGCTGGGATGAGGGAGAGTGTGAATGGCCCAAAAGCTTTACTACCGCGTGGCCTTTAGAGGAGTACTTGACCTGAATTTGCTTCCATAAAAATGACATTGCCATATGGATGGGGACAAAAAAAATTGCAGATTCAAAAACGTTGCCCTGAAAACTAGCATCCCCTTTGAAGAGTGGAGAGGCAGCATCAACTTGTGGAGAAGCATGCATGTAATACTTACAGAAGGACAAAACATTGAAGACTCGAAGAAGCCTGACACCTGATACCGGTGTTGCGTTGTGCTATGTATAAAAGCAGGAGGACAAACACATTTTTCTCGTGTGCTCTTTTAGCCAGAAGGTGAATGAGAGGTTTTCTTTCTTTCTTTCTTTCTTTCTTTTTTCTTTCCTTCCCCTCCTCTTCCCTCAGAAACAAGCAACCCTGTTTGACTAAAATGCATTATGACTCGGGTTGCAGGCATGCAAAATTGAACATGGTTCCCTGAGGAAGCAGTATACATATTTAAGCTGTGATTTTCATTTCCTTCCTGTCGCTATCCAATGTTTCCACTTCTGGTTATCCGCTCTCAAGTTCTGGCAGTTTTTAAGGCATTATTGTATTATTCGTGTGACCTGGTGCACCCAGAAGCTTGCAGTCTGTTGTTTTCAAATATCTTCAGCTGTTGGCCTCTGCATGTTAAACAGCTCTCAGCTTTTGCAGTTATAGTAGCCTAATGGCTACCAGCTGCTTTAATGACTTCATGGCTAGTGTGTCTATCGATATTATGAGCACAGAAAAGCAAGCTTAGCTCTGGCTTGACCTCTGAATGAACTCAACCTCTTTCTTTTGCGGCGGTTGTGAGGTTAATAGCCATCCAATGGCAATGGTCCAGTTAAACAGAACCAATTTTGGTTTCACTGAAAGATATAAAGCTTAATCGACATGATTTGGGGTTAGTGATTAGTTTAGTTTCACAACCCTGTCTGTTAGTGCACTGCTCATTGTCTGTCAGTCTCGCCAACTCACTCACTTACTCACACACACACACATACACACACACACACACACACACACACACACACACACACACACACACACACACACACACACACACACACACACACACACACACACACACACACACACACACACGCAGTGGAGAAGACAGCCTCTTAAAGAGGCACTCATAATGAGGTTATTAGTGGGCATACTGAAGTAAGTAACATCAGCATGCCGAATTGGGCCTCAGAGCTGCAGGCATGCCACAAGGGCCCTTACAGTGTCTGGGACCACTGCACTTCCTGGAGTGTGGAGCGCCTTGTTAAGAGTCCATTAGGAGGAGAGCAGGGATTAAGGGTCCTGGCCCTCTCTCCTCATTACAGCCCGATGGTGCCGCACTTGATTGGGCCTCCGACGCCACAATGTCATCACCTCAGAAACGTCCCTAATTTAAGCTCACTGGCCCCGACATGCAATCTCCGTGGCATCCCAGTTTCCAATAATTACCACTGCTTTGTCAGAACGAGAAGACTAATGGCATGCATTGTGCATAAGGGCTGCTAACTGAGGTCAATTCTCTGCTTTTTCAAAGCATAGATCAAGTGTGTGGCTTTGACATAGATTGTCTTAACCACCTTGGAGCATCTCATCTATTCAGAGAGGTGAGATCTCCAAGGAACCACTGACATGTGGCTGAGGAATGTAAAGGAAATATGGCATCAGTATGTGATGGCTAAATGTGAGCTTGTTTAATAATTCCGGATTTACATGGGTGGCACTGTTATGCACATATGTGTGGTGATCTGGGCATTGTACCTTCAATTGAAAATGTCCCACTCAGGTTTATCACTGATAGTTGCTTTTTAAAAGAGCTTTGACTCACAGAAACATGCGACAAACCGTGGGGAGAAGCAGAGAGAGAGAGAGAGAGAGAGAGAGAGAGAGAGAGTTGATAATGAACGTCTAAAAGCAGCTTCTCTTACAGACGCTGAGTGTTCAGACTGATGTAATGAGGCCTTTCCCAAGTCTTTATTAAAGGAAAACATGACTGAATGAGAGACTATTGGTGCTTCTACAGAACGGTTGCTGGAGAGTCTAAAAAGAGGAGCAGCATGCAAACCTACTCTCAGCCTGCTGGTGCTCACTGTGATGTTCCATTATGGCTCTGAAACATGGAGAGTGGAACACTTTTTAACCCCCCCCCACACACACAGCTCTGTATTGCTGAAACATTACAGCTAACCAACTAGCTTGCCTTTCCTGGCAATGAGTGCAATGACAAGAATCAGACAAGAACCAATGATTTTAGAATACTAACCACTTCAATCCTCTCTGGTGGAACAGTGTCTTTTTACACACCCGACTTTCTATTCCTGACGTAGGCTATTTCTTGATTGTTGTCCTAATTAAGTCTTGAGGCTAGACAATATGTTTGGTGGGAAATTAAATCAATGATCCACTAATTTAAAGTCAGTGAATTATATGAAATCAATATTTGTATTACTTTATTATGTCCAAGCGCATATGTGTTTGCACTTGGTGCATGATGATGGCTACGGAGTGCATAGCAGAGGCCATGTGTTCATTAGGATTGCAGAAAATAACAAAAACATGAACTAAATTAGGCAATATTAAATAATGGCTGAAGAACTGTCTGTTGTTGTGCTACGGAAAAAAAATGCTCTTTCAGCATTTCATCGTACAGTCAAAACTAACTAGATTACCAAAGAATGATGTAGCAGTTTTACTGCATGAAAGGAGAAGTGTTGGTGTTTACATAACACAATCAGCCAATGAAACGAGCAGTGTTGGTGTTTACATGACCCAATCAGCCAATACATTCTTAGATAGCATGCATTGGTTTCTGATAGGCTGTCTGGGGGCACACAGGGAAGCACTGATGGACTGATGGATTACATTTAGTTTTTTTATGTTTGATGTGCAAAAGCATAGACAAAGGATATTCTTCTTATGTCTATGTTCAAAGGTAGGTAGCCCATGCCCTTAAAAACAGAAATGGTGGTGTCTGCAGAACTTTCATAACATGTTGTGTTGTGGGTTATGTTTTTTTTTGTATTATGAGGTAAAGCTGCTTTGCTGTCATTTAATGCCGCAGTGTTATGAATATAAAAAAAGAAAAAAGAAAGAAAAACAACTTCTCTGACTGTTGTTATGGTGTGGTGTTTGTGCGTTTCACTAAGTCTTCGCATTGTGCACATCAGGGGTGCTACACCAAAGTAGTCTTTACATTTAAATTTGAACTCGCATAGTTGCAAATACAGGTGTGTGCAAACCAGAGTGGTGTGAGTGTTGCAGTGTACCAAAATATGTTTGCTTTGTTCCAAGTTTCCTTGCCCTTACAGTATGCCAATGTGATTATAATGTCAAATGTGTCCTCAGGAGTATTTGTTGACTTGATATTAGATCGATTAAATGTGACAATGCATATAAAGCATTTAGGAAAGGGGACTACAAAAGATTGCTGTCTTTTGACTATGGAGAAAAGAGGCTTTTGTAACTTACATGTCTGATGGAGTCTTAGCAACTCACCACTCTGGGATAATTAAGTCAATATTGTGTTTTGCTCAGTCTGCAAAATTACCCTGGATTGTGACTTGAATCCCTGACGAATGTTAAAAACTGAAATCATTAAGCCTTCTCCATGCGTCAGCCTCTCTCTGCTGCGGTGAGCTTTCTGAGCTATATGAACCTCTAAGCCCTCATTATCTGATTGGATTATGTATACATCCAAAGGAGACATGAGGGGTTGTGTTTCCCTCTCATCGTCCTTCTCCATTTAGCTCCTCTCCAAACGGTCTGTCTCCTGAGTTTGTTTAATTGTTTTCCCGCTTACCTAGTTAGACCCCCTATGCTGTTAGTTATTTTCCATGCCATTATTTCACCCTCTCTCTCTCTCATTTCCACTGCTATTTCACATACTGCTAAAGTAAAGCCATGCCAAAAGTTGGGTGGAAACTGAGATCTGAGATCCTCCTGTATGACACAGTGTGAGAAGAGTGTTGAGCTTCTGCTTCCCCAGTGTTAGTTTGGAATGCATGTGTTATGTTCATGGGAGGTTATGAGAAACATCGGTAAGAAGCTTGTACATTCTACCCTTGTGTTTTTAGTTTCATGTGCTAATGCCTTTAAAGGAGACAGTAATGTTTGCTCACTGAACACAGTGATTCCCAGCTGGGTCTGCCAGTGTTTACCTAGAAGTTACCTAGTCAAATGCATATTACTCTTGAATGACATCTTGAATGACATCTTAAGCTAATATGCATTTTGTGATGTCATTTTTGTGACTTCAACCTGATGGCTACTAATGATAATAATAAATTGGTACTAGCTTGTTTGACTAAGAATGTCTTCTGTTTGTCTTGAAAGCTTGAGCTTTGTTTTGTAGTGCTTAGTTTGGTGACGGGTTGTTTAGTATGATTTGCATCACTCGGTGCAACCTAAAAATAAAAACAAGAATGATTGACAAATTTCTGCACCCAGAATTAGTATAAATCTCTCGTGTTGTACAGAGCATCCAATTGCCTTTGTACTATTCAACAAAATAATTTGATACATGGAGCACAAACAAACAAACAAAATGAATGCCAACATCAAACTCAGCACAATTTATTCTCCTGTCAGTAACCTTACACAAGTCACGACGGGGTGAAAAATGATCAGATCAAAGATCATAAGTGCCTACATCAGACACGTTGATGTTTTTGAATGTTTTTAAGTGTTGTTCTTCAGAAAGCAGCAAAACAGACGAGGAGACAAAACAACATCCAGAATGTTTTGTCTCCTCAGTTTCAGGGTTGAGACAGCAGTCGCCAAGCATGAAGACAAATCATGCTTGTCTTCAGCCTAAAGTCAATAAGGCTAGAGCCCGATATGGAGATAGAGGGAACAGACAGGGCGCAGAACACAGACTGCCATGCCATGCAGACAGATTCAGCGGAGGGAGCCTGGCTCCCTATCGCTTGGGAGATAAATCCAGGCCGGTAATGCTTGCTCAAGGCCAAACAGGAAAGAGGGTGTGAAAATGTGGATGCCTCCCTCTCTCCAATACTGGGTATCTGCTAAGTGTACAAGATAAAGAAGAAAAAGACACATAGTCTCTTGCACCCCGTCTCTCGGTCTCTCTCTCTCTTACACATGCACAGACACAGACTCTCTCACTCTCTTTCTCTCTCTCTCACACACTCACACACACACACACACACACACACACACACACACACACACACACACACACACACACACACAGACACACACACACAGAGAGAAACAGGAGCTCACAACCAGGCACACAAGTCACACAAAGGCTACAGCGATACGTGCAGTTTTGGGGGCTCAAAACTTCCGTTTCCTGTTAAGGAGGGAGACTGCATGGCGGAGATTTCTCCCTCCTTTATCTGCCCACTCCGTATGCCCTTTCACAAAACAGGGGAAAGGAAGATAAAGATGTCCAATATTGCCGGTGAGCTCCATTTTGGTGATGTTAAAAGGGAAGAACCTGTAGCCCCCCCCCCCAAAAAAAAAACATTTCACAATTGCACTGTGGCCTTTCACAGCAAAGACGCCAAAATGAGAGAGAGTGACTCAGGAAAGAGGGAAAGGGAAAAGGGAAGACGACGAAAGAGAGAAAATTGTAATGGAGGACTACTTTCTCTGCATCATGCGCCCTGTCTCCAGTGCTGTCTGTGAAACTCATCTCCAGGGAGCAGCCATCAGTGGACAGCAGTCAGGCGCCCAGTGAGACCTCTGACATTCAGCTTTTCTGCCGCTGTCAAAATGTCTTATACGGGGTGAAATCCTATTAGCTCTTTTGAGTTCCCCTCTTATTGCATCACATGTGCTACATTTGCAATTGAAGGATTTTATGCATCCTTAATTTAACAAACATGTTTTGATCCCGAAATATTAGTTTTTCAGTGCTGCTGCTAAAAGTACACGAGGTATGACGAGGTATGACGACTGTGAGTAGTAGTTCGCTGTTGGTTAGCAGGTAGGTTGCTCTACCGTGGCAGGAAGCAGACCTCATGAGCAAGACAACCTAAACTATTAATGAACAAAGAGGGAGACTAAGGTGTAGATTTGCTTATATCGCAAAGCAGGTATGATACATTTCTGAGGAACACTGACATCATTACCTTTTTGATATACGACACATGCAAAAATATCAGTATGCACTTACTATCAGGGTGCGATTTGTTGGGGGGGATGGGGGGGATTTACCCCCCCCCTCTGGTTTTTACAAAAAAAATGTATATATTTCAGTTTGCATTAAATGTTCAACTGTTCAAAATGTAACCTAATAGGGCCTACTGTTAACTTGAAAAGAAATAGGCCTATTTATTGCTTGTTTTTTCATGATTACATACATCCCCCCCTCTGTTTTTTTGACAAATCGCACCCTGCTTACTATAATACAAAATGCTGAATAATTTGGGACTCTGGAATTGTTAAAATCCATAATGACCACCATTATTATTTTTTATGATTTCCACAGTCAGCAAGGACTGGCATAAGGATCTTTTAGACTTCACAGGCAGTCTGTCTTTTTGCAGCTTGCTGGCTACATGTTGTCTGTGGGCCTGCAGAGAGTCTATGTGCATATAAAATAGGGTGATATTTGAATTGAATGAAACCCGAAACCCAAAAGGACTGTATTACTGGTAAATGAAATAGGTGACAATCGCCACAGGTCTGTCCGGTTAGAACTAGAATGATGTCAATGTCCCAATGATGACAGATGTAATGAAGTATTTATTGCACACACTCAAGCCTTGAATGGCAGGATGAACATGAATGATGGTGAAAGTAATCCGTGTAAAGGATTGACAGTATATTGACAATGATGATGAACTGTGACTATAATTATCCGGTGTAAAGGGACTTATATTCACACCTGACTCCGTGAACTGAATGATAGAATCCGTGTAATGAATGCTAGAATTATCCGTGTAAAGGACTTCTAACACACAAGAATCCTTGAATGACCGTGATTGAGTTGAAGACCATGAACCGGGGTTTCTATGAATGATATGAATAACAAATATATACAAATATTAACAAGTATATAAACAACAAGAATGAATATAGTATAGCCTACATGATGAATATTACGGCTATAAATGTGGATATGTCCCTTTAATACCGTGCCGCGTAACGGTGGACATTCCATTCATCCCGTAATAACAGTTACTGATTGAAGTGACAGTAACAAGTGAAATACAAATTATACACATGACACATATCACAAACACTCAAATTCTCAATGACGCACGGCAAGAATGATCGCGAATGTCTCTGAATTGTACTGATGAACTCCCGATGGCTGATGCTCCTCTCCAACTCCAACTGCTTACTTGACCCACACCTTGGCCAGAGGAGGGTCAGCCTTATATAGTGCAGAAGGGGAGTGAGAACAAGTCCAGGCTAGCTCTGAGAAACCCAGCATGGGGTTAACCATCTGGTCAGTGAAATTCCACTGTGCACGAGCCCCACAGGATTCTGGGATCAACTGATAGGCTGACCTCTGCCTGGACCCCAGGTCCCATGGTGGCTTGCACAGTGGGGATGCACAGCTGGATGCAACTGGTGGCCTTTTTAACAGTGCATGAGGAGTGGCTGTTTAATAACAACCATGGGTCGCCTGCTAAAGTTATGCTGTATCCCGATGGATGAAACGTAGGCACATTAAATCGATTTCTAAAGAATCTTTGTCACTGATGAAGCCTTTCACAGTCCTTCATTGCAATCCTAGACGGAGTACTATGATGAGGCTCACCTGATCTTGCTGTTAACCCACGAACGCCAAACTGCACAAACTTCTCTTTTGCCATTTTTTAAATTGGTTAGCATATCTTTTTTTGCAAATCTACCTGAATGTCATGCAGAGTGTCGTCTTCTATAAAGACGAATATAAAGGTTACCTATTAGCCATGGTCTGACATGTTTTCGCTGCACCTTGTCATCCTCTGACCTTTTTTATTTAATAGGTAGATAACCTTGCTTGCCCCGAATGTATTGCATTCACGTGGATTACCAGTGTTATTTCAGAATGCTAAGCAGCTGTTAACCTCAAATCTTGAATATGAATAATTTTTTATGACATGGAACACTGGATTAATTATGTGTAAGTTTACTTTTGAACAGTGAGCTTCCCAAACTAGCTCTGTTTACTTCAAGTGCTACATTTATCATCATGTGGATTAGCTGAATGTGATTCAGCCTCAAGGAGTTTTCTATTCTACTTCCCTGTGTATATATTCATTCCCACATTTATATTCATCACATTTTCTAGAATCTACACCATATACTGTCCTGTTGTCTGTATGCTGAAGTAAAGTTGTCATTCAGAAAAAAATAAAATAAATATAAAACCTCTTTTATGACCATACATAATAAAGGTGTGGACAATAAACCCTCTGGAAAGGACTGTTTGATCTGCTTCAGTGCAGAAGGAGAGCAACTCCAATGAGCACAGGGCCCATGGTGTATAATTACAGACCAATAGTCCCATTCAGTTCAGCAGTCGCACGGCATATGGTGCATTCAGAAAGTATTCAGACCCCTTCACTTTGTCATATTCTGTTGTTGCAGTCTTGAGCTAAATTTCACTTTTTCCATCATCAATTCACTCTCAATACCCCACAATGGCAAAGCAACAACAGGATTTTAGAAACTAGTGAAGTTTAACATAGATAATCTTTACAATTTAACTATCTTTCTCTGGTTCTTCCAGACTATATCTCAGCTCAGTTAACAAACAAAAACAAAATTTTGCAGTCCGCTTAACATTCGGTTGTCGCAATAGGCCCCAAATATTTGACACTCTATGAGAGGCGGTTTGATGGATCCTTCAAAATAACTTTAACCTTATATCTCTCCTCCACCTAGTCCAGAGGTCTTCAACCGGGGGTCCGCGACCCCCAGGGGGTCCGCGGAGGTACTGCAGGGGGTCCGCCAAATGATTTCATCTGAAGCATTTTTTCCCTCTTCCAAAAATGTACAACGTCCTAAAGACTACATAAACATAAACAGAACGTAAAAATTGCTTTCTATTACTTAAAAATAATACACAGGCTACCCATGAGTCTTCAGGCGATCATTTGATCATAATGGCAACATATGCACTTTTAGCTACATTTAGCTATCTGGTGCCAAAAGACGTTACCTGCCATAACCATACAATTTGAAATAATTGATCGTTTGTAATTTCTCGGAACAAAAGCTCCTCGTCAGACACCACTGATGGCGGTTAAGATGATCTACCTTCAGAGGAGGCCAACATGAACAGCCAAAAGCGCAAACGGGAGTAGACAGGTAAATATTCAGAGAATTATCTGAAGTTTGCCTTCACCTACAAAGATACCGATGGTGAAGAATTAGCAGTGTGCGTGGTTTGCTCTTCCGTGCTATCAAATGAAACTATGAAACCATCAAAGCTGCAATGACACTCAAAGACAACCCATGCTCACTTGAAAGAAAAAAACATTTAATATTTCCCGTTTAAAATCTTTTGAGGGTCAGCAGACCTTGATGAGACAATCAGCCAAAGTGTGCGAGCTAGCTTTAAAAGCTTCTTATCAAGTTGCATTACGTGTCGCTCAGACCAAACAGCCATACATAATTGCGGAACGTTTAATATTGCCAACAGCTAGTGATATGTGCAAAACAATTTTGGGAAGGATGAGTACGTAAAAAAACTGAAAAGCATCCCAATGCCCGCCCTATTGAATTGAATTGGCAGCTGATGTGAGGGCACTATAAATCGCAAAACTCCCGAAGGCAGATTATTTTGCAATACAATTTAATCCACCGATGTGTCAAACGAAGCTCAGCTTTTAGCTTTTTTGTGATTTGTCGACCAAAATGAGATGCAGGAGGAATTTCGATTCTTTAAGCAGCTGCCTGGAGGTAAAAAAAAGTTCAGAGATTTTCAAAGTGATCGACAATTTTTTCCATGAACATGATATACCCTGGCCAAAATGTGTCGCGATGTGCACAGACGGTGCAAGAGCCATGTATGACGCACTTCATGCTTCATAGGGAGATTGTCGTTGCCAAAGACATGAATCATGAATTCTCAAACGTCAGATCTCTCACTAGGTATGAGATATTTCATCCATACTTAAGCTTCTCAAGCTACTCAATTCTTTGTCCCTCCCTAATTGAATATAGAGTGACGACTAACTGTAAGGGAGAACAAATGTCAAAAATAAACAGAATAAATTGAAACTAGTTGTGTGTCACAGATGATTTGTAATTCTGTTCAAACATGTGTAGGGGAGTGTTTGTGTGTGACTGACAGTTCCAAATAAATTATATGAATATCAGGCCCAAATTTGGGGCGGCGGGGGTGGGGGTCCCTGCTCAGCGTCTCTCTCAGCCAAGGGGTCCTTGGGCTGAAAAAGGTTGAAGACCCCTGACCTAGTCAATGATTTCCTCATGGTCTCGTCATACCGTATTCATCCACCACCGGATGAACCATTCTAATAGATGATTTTTTAAAGCTGGGAGTTCCCCTTTTTGAGGACAAAACCATCAGCATGGCTGGAATTTCTCTGTATCTTATTAGATACAAGCGATTTTTCCGGATTTTAGTGATCATTGATAACTGCCTGGACTCCCAACCTCACTCAAAGATAGACACCCTTTCCCATCAGAGCCACCTTAATTTCGCTTTACATATCCATTCATTCCTCAAGGCCGACCTTTCATTGCACACTTTTTCCTCCCTAGCTAGCGTACAAATTGTGGTGGGTTCATGCGCACTGTGCCTCCAGGCAGCGGCCTCAGCCCAGGGTTTAAATTCAGCTCCCTCCAAGGTCCGGTGGTTCCTCATTGCATTATTTTAATCCAGTCGGCTCTGGTAGCGACCGTCTCACTATACCCTTTACTCCCCTTGGCCAGGACATTGTCCCAGGTCTTCCCACTCTCCAACTGGCCGCCACACTAAATGCTCCCTCCCCTCCCCCTCCAGCCTCCTCAATCCCTTCCCAGAGTGGCACTGAATCTGTCCAGCCCAGCAACCGCATAGTTAACGCCTTCAAAAAGGGGCGTTCGAAATCACCCACACTCGCTTCCTTCCTTAGGCACTGCATTTGGATAGCAGCCTGCCACTAGCTTATAATTAAAGCCGTCCATATTCCAGGCTATCACTACCAAACTACTGACTGTCTTTCTCGCTTTAATGTCCAGAAATTCAGGACCTTGCCACCAGGAGCAGACATTCACCCTACGCCATTGCTGAGTTTCTCAGAGACTTTCTTCCAGTAAAACTCCCTCTCAAAACTCCATCTCCAGCCCTCCCCTGTTGACTTAGCTTCAAGCTCTTGGCCCCAGGACACTCCAGTTCTTTCAGTATGGCTCTGAAAGCCCCTCCTTTTCTGACACTGGGATAGGCTTAGTACACAAAGCATTCACAGACAACAGCTTGCTACACCAGGCTCCTACCAATTACCACGGATATTCTACA
The DNA here is from genome assembly GCF_900700415.2 of Clupea harengus. Taxonomy (NCBI): domain Eukaryota; kingdom Metazoa; phylum Chordata; class Actinopteri; order Clupeiformes; family Clupeidae; genus Clupea; species Clupea harengus. The sequence goes on from NC_045160.1 coordinate 17,367,340, forward strand.
CTTCGCTATGGATTCAAGTCCAAGCTCAGTGTCCCATTACGTGGATTCCTTTAAGAACACTGTTCTGCCAATTCATTAGGACAGGAGCTGTGATTACAGCAGTAATCAACGGACTATCTTAGAATCAATTTACCTCATCATTCAATTTCATTTTCATGTTTAATCTGGCTACTCATCTCCAGCCTTTTTAATGCCTAGCCCACTACATCTCATCCCGTTCCACCTAGTCGTCTCCAGTCATCCCACTCTTCATCACAGATGAAGGTGCCCCAGCCACTTGTGCCCCTGGTTCCAGTCATTCCTGAAATTCATCCTTCATCCTTATATCAGGATTCCCTGCAGATCACTATTCAGTCCATTAATTTAGGACAGGAGCTGCTGACACACAGGCAACACATGGCCTATCTGAGCAGCAAATCAAATGCTTGGCCCCTGGTCCTCCGATGCCTACCAATCCTACATCCATCCTCTATCAGATCTATGTCTCGGCCACCAAGCATTGGTTCCAATGTAGGTTGTCCTACCGGTAGCGGCCTCAGATGCAAGCATAAAGCTGCAACAAGTCAAGTCAAGTCAAAGTGTTTATTATCGCATACACCAAATTTCTTCAGCGCAGCGAAATTCTTAACAAAACATAACAAAATGTGAAAAAGCTAAAGGTGTCAGACTATTTTTCTGAATGCACTGTATGTAAAACATGGACATAAACAACAATTATAATGGGACGCAATGTTACACTGTCTTTTCATCCATGCGTATCTCTTCAGATTGGACTGGCAGAATTGATCTATGTCAGCCTATTGGGACTAGGTGAATGGTATAGTGTGTATCTAGCTTGCTGTGATTATTGTGTGCTGTGCCTTTTTGAGTGCTTATGAAATGTATCACCCTTTTGTATTCACTGTGTGTACTGTGATCCTCCATTAATGTGCACCGTGTGAAATTGCATAGAACACTGTTCACCACACAGACTTCCCCTTGGGGCTCACTGATTGCTTCATTGCTTGAACCTGGACACACACCTGGACCATTAGTAACCTACCTATCGAAGGGAGCGAGGGCAAGGAGGTGGGGTATATAAACAGGGAGCTGTTGGATTACTGGAAGCCTGGCGGGGACAGCGAAACCGTGACGAACGGACGGACGGACAGAAGGAATTGGGCTGCAACGGATGGAAGCAGCCCAGAACACGCTATCGTCACGGAGAGCTGCCGTTGTTGGGTGATCGATACTCACACTTCCTAAACTAAGGGACGTAAGCTTTTCCTGACGTTTTAAACGTTCCATTGCTGCTGACTACGTGGCCTATTGAGTGTGTATCTTGTGCCTGTTTATCCGAGGGTTGCTGATTTCCACCTCCGGATTGGAACTACACCATCCATCGGTACGACGAGAAGCCAACGTGAATTATAACTCAACGCTCCCAATATGCAGCCTAAAGGAAAGTAAAGCGTCTACTCCAATCCTATTGTGTTGCATATTAAACCGACTGAGTTATAATTGTTCCTTTTGTGTTGGCGTTGGTGGCTGTTACGGGAGGCCGTGACTGACGTCACTGGGGAATTCCAGGGAAGCCCTTCGTCGGGAGGGGGCGTCGGCCACGACGTCACTCCAAGCCCTATGCAGGCTACACTGGACAGATCACGGCTGGATTTACTACAAACGGACCCCAGCTTGTGACTGGACTTTCCTTGTGGACATTTACTTTGTTTTAAAAGACTGCTTTTAAAACATAAATTATCTTTAACTTGTTATAACAAATAAAACTATTTTTATAATTAAATACTGTTGGTATTTCTGTGTCCTGGGCATTCGTACAATTAAGGAGGGGTCATACGGCTGACATCTACACTACAGCTCAGTCCCAAAAGACAGTATAATTTACATCTTCAGGATGCATTGTAGTAGTACTGTGATTTATTCATTTGTTTACTGAAATGTTAGTATCTTACACTTGTCACTGGAAGATTTGAATATTTTCTCACAGTATCACTGTATTACCCACCCACTGGGCTAATGCTTTTTAACTTTGCCTTCCAACACAGTGTCTGAGAGATGGTGGAGAGTTACACGTGCTGATATGCATGTGCTGTTTGCCTTCTCCTGTCCCTTTACAGCAGAATGTAAACATTATACCATTAAATTCCTGGGCTGCACCCTAATGGTTGCCTCTTCCCAGATAATTTAGCTGTTTGGCACACAGGCTACAGCAGTGTTTTCCTCTTGCGACTTCATGGATGAAGGTGCAATTTGTGTTTATGATACATGTTTGTAATTGCCCTCTGAATCCCAGTCCGATTCGGCTGCAGATTACAGTGGGAGTTATACATACTGTCTATGTGTGTATAGAGGTGTTGTGTTGTGTATATTAAAAAATCATTCTAATTAAACAGAATCGCTCTGATTTATCTGCTTATTATTTCAGCAAAGAAAGCACTCCATCTTGGACTGTGAAAATACAAACAAAAGGAAACATGTCTCACTTATTTCCTGTTGCTATGAATCCTCAACTAAGAAATGTAACATGCATAACATGCATATAATGTTCATAATATGACATGCAACATGCAACTTTAGCATTAGGTTTGTTTGTTGTTAAAAAATATAGCAAAGCATACTATTATTGCATATAGCATTTTATGTAGAATTAATTCTGAATGCTGCATGTCTAAAAAGAAAATGTACTTTACAGTTTGTATTTATATTACATTCTTTAGGTAGAATGTTTGTACTGTTAATCCTGAGAACTTCTTTGGGTAATGCTTTATAAGGTGTGTTAATAAACCATTTACAGGGTATTACCAAATAGTTCATTTGATATTTACAAGCCCTTGCAAGACATTAGATTACATTAGGAGATTACTACAAATAGTTTATAATACACTTAGAAAATGTTGGAAATGCTTAATTCAAGCATAACACATGTTTATGAATGGTAAGCCCATGGTCAATAACAATGACATAAACATATAGTTCATTATTTAGACAGATAATAATACATGGCGTATAACACAGTTAAATTATTAACTTGTGCATTTACTGTGCCTCTTGATTGAATTTTTTTTTTTTAAATGTTTTTGCAGCACCCCAATCTAAAGTGAGTACTACTTAATTTAGCAATGTAACCATAGCATTTAGGGATATCAAATTCAGTTCTGGATAAAATAATGTTCACTGAAATGTGTAAAATGCTTTTTTTATATAGCATGGAGAATGAACAAGTTGAGGTTAACTCTTTTACATTGTATTGTACAGTTATTCATCTGAAATTGGTCATTCATCATTTATAAACTCAAACTCAAAAAATCATTCACACATATGCTACTGGTGTTGCAGTGGATAACGTCTCTGCCTTTCAAGCAGTAGACTTGGGTTTGTGCCCTGGCAAAAGCAGGATGCTTTTCTTAGCATCTTTGGACAAAAGCATCTGCTAAATACCTGACCATAATCATTTATGAGTTTAAATAGTACTTACTTTAGATTAGGGGGACTACACTTAGTGTACAGCTAGCTCTTCTGAACAAGTCATTTTAAATTAATGATCTTACTTGCACACATTAACTTTTAACTGACACATGGTTGTGTCAAAAAAGCAGTGTTACTACCCTCATTGAATCAGCTCCCCCAAACTTAACTTTTATGAGTGCTACCAGAACAGACAGTCATCATTTGGTGACTTTATATCTTGTATTATGTGTTCTCATTAACCATATTTTATTAATAACTACTTACAGGCCTCCAAAGCACTCGCCTAAAGTTTTTCTTGATGAGCTGTTCTCTGCAATTTATACAGATTTTGAATTTCTTATTATATCAGGGGATTTGAACTTGCAAAGTTATGCTAAGAAACTAAATGTACTATATGTTACCTTTCAGCAATTGGAAGGGTGCTTGTTTGATCCTGAATCCTTCTCACCAAGTGTCGAAGTGTCCTTGAGCAGGACACTGAACCCCCAACCGCTCCTGATGCGCAGGTTGGTGCCTTGCATAGTAGCCTCCGCCATTGGTGTGTGAATGGGTAGATGTCTGAGGCATTAACAAGTAAATCGCTTGAGTGCTCTATGAGTAGAAAAGCACCATATAAATGCAGTCCATTAGCCTTCAGCCTAATGCAGCATGTACAAATGGCCAACTCAGTCTCTTTGTCATACCTTGGACCCTGTCATTGCAAAGGGTCTCAATATCTCTACAACCGTCAAGGACTTGGCATTTATCTGATCATTTTTATTGTTCTTTGATGTGCTTATGTCCCAACACATTCAGAACAGATCTATGACTGAAAGAGAGTCATAAATGATCACATAAGTGTTCTCTTTGAGCAGGCCCTTTCAAGGACTTTAAGTCAACTGCCAGACTGCCAGATATTATAGATAACATGGCAGTCAACGACCAACAGAAAGCAACATGGAAACGAAATCCAACTCTCACTACAAAGAGAGTGTAGGAAGACTGAAAGAAAATGGTGCAAATATAAATTTCAGATCCACTATCAAATCCACAAAGAGATGCTCTGAGATGTACTGTACTTGTAAATATAGCACTGCTCTCTGGCAAATTTCCTATGACTCTAAAAACAGCTGTTATCAAGCCCCTTCTTAAGAATAATCTAGACCAGAGGTCTTCAACCGGGGGTCCGCGGAGGTACTGCAGGGGGTCCGCCAAATGATTTCATCTGAAGCATTTTTTCCCTCTTCCAAAAATTTAAAACGTCCAAATGACTACATAAACATAAACAGAACGTAAAAATTGCTTTCTATTCCTTAAACATAATACATAGGCTACCCATGAGTCTTCACGCGACCATTTGATCATAATGGCAACATATGCACTTTTAGCTACATTTAGCTATATGGTGCCAAAAGACGTTACCTGCCATAACCATACAATTTGAAATAATTTATCGTTTTGTAATTTCTCGGAACAAAAGCTCCTCGTCAGACACCACTGATGGCGGTTCAGATGATCTATCTTCAGAGGATGCCAACACCCCTTCCATGAACAGCCAAAAGCGCAAACGGAAGAAGACACGTAAATATTCAGAGAATTATCTGAAGTTTGCCTTCACCTACAAAGAGACCGATGGTGAAGAATTAGCAGTGTGCGTGGTTTGCTCTTCCGTGCTATCAAACAAAACTATGAAACCATCAAAGCTGCAACGACACTCAAAGACAACCCATGCTCACTTGAAAGAAAAAAAACATTTTATATTCCCTGTTTAAAATCTTTTGAGGGCCAGCAGACCTTGATGAGACAATCAGCCAAAGTGTGCGAGCTAGCTTTAAAAGCCTCTTATCAAGTTGCATTACGTGTCGCTCAGACCAAACAGCCATACATAATTGCGGAACGTTTAATATTGCCAACAGCTAGTGATATGTGCAAAACAATTTTGGGAAGGATGAGTACGTAAAAAAACTGAAAAGCATCCCAATGCCCGCCCTATTGATGAATTGGCAGCTGATGTGAGGGCACTACTAGTCGCAAAACTCCCGAGGGCAGATTATTTTGCACTACAATTAGATGAATCCACCGATGTGTCAAACGACGCTCAGCTTTTAGCTTTTTTTGTGATTTGTCGACCAAAATGAGATGCAGGAGGAATTTCTATTCTGTAAGCAGCTGCCTGAGGGTAAAAAAAGTTCAGAGATTTTCAAAGTGATCGACAATTTTTTCCGTGAACATGATATACCCTGGCCAAAATGTGTCGCGATGTGCACAGACGGTGCAAGAGCCATGTATGACGCACTGCATGCTTCATAGGGAGAATGTTGTTGCCAAAGACAGGAATGATGAATTCTCAAACGTCAGATCTCTCACTAGGTATGATATATTTCATCCATACTTAAGCTTCTCAAGCTACTCAATTATTTGTCCCTCCCTAATTGAATACAGAGTGATGGCTAACTGTAAGGGAGAAAAAATGTCAATAATAAACAGAATAAATTGAAACGAGTTGTGTGTCCCAGATGATTTGTAATTCTGTTCAAACATGTGTAGGGGAGTGTGTGCGTGTGACTGACACTTAGTTCCAAATAAATTATATGAATATCAGGCCCAAATTTGGGGCGGCGGGGGTGGGGGTCCCTGCTCAGTGTCTCTCTCAGCCAAGGGGTCCTTGGGCTGAAAAAGGTTGAAGACCCCTGATCTAGACGCTTCCATACTAAACAATTACTGGCCCATATCCAATCTATCATTTGTTGGATTTTCAGGTACAGTCATCAAGTGGCTAAGATCATACTTACAAGACAGGAAGTTATACCTCATCCCCAACATCCTTGACCTATGGAGTCCCACAGGGGAGTCCCGCACTTGCTAATGACATCCAATGTAGTCCAACTGTAGCCACTTTGAGATCTAAACTTAAGACCCAACTTTTGTTAACTGATCGAATAAACTCTATTTTAATTTTTTTTCTTTTTTTCTATGTTCTTTTATAATGCACTTTACTGTTTTAATCTCTTATTTTTCTATGTTTCTTATTTTTCTTTTATCTGCAGTATAAAGCACTTTACCAATGTGTATGAATTATGCTATATAAATAAACTTGCCTTTTCTAGTAAATGAAGTAGTTGATCATCTTACTGTGTTATACGCTGTTTGTTATGATCTTTCTAAATAATGAACTGTACCTTTTTTAATTTGTATGGGTTTTTGACATCATTATTGACTGTGGGCTTACCAAATAAACATTTAATAAACATGTGTGGTATACATGAATTTAGTATTTACATAATTTATTAAGTATCTTATAAACTATTTGTAAGTAATCTACTAATGTTATTTCATGTATTGTTATCTAACTAACCATTTGTTAATACCTTATAAATGTTTATTAACACACCTTAATATAAATCATTTGTTTTTAGCTTTGGGACTGAGTATCTGTTGCCTCTCAGCCGCATCTGTTACATTCTCACCATTAGACCTGAGGAGTCTTTAGTTGATGTGCCAACTATATGTACAGTATATGTTATAGAAGTGCCCCTGTAGCCATACTATGAGCAATGCCTTTTCATATTAAGCCTTCTGCATTGACTTTTTTTTTTCTGGGCAAAGATTTATTTAGGGTAACGTTTTAAATTAACACAGTTCAAATGATGTTCCTGACTGTGCTTATTTTTTTTTCAAACCTTGGGGACCAAAATGTGTGGTTTGATTTCTCCTAGGCCACAAATTTGTTGGTGATTTATGACTACAATACCGGTTTTATGGGAAACCAATTAAAGACGGTGTTCCTTGGGTCACAGCTTATTAAGAAGGGAGGTACACGTGGGAGCTGGTCTGAGGCTAAAGACAAACGGGAGGGGAGGGCCCTGTGACTCAATATGTGTTACGACTGGTGGGTGTTGTGAAGGACTCAATTGCACGACTCAGCACAGGGGTAGATTCAGAAGAATAAACGTTTTACTAGCAGGGTTCGGTACACAGGTAAGCAGTCCAAAAGTAGGCAAACAAATCCAAACAGGGAATAGGCAGGAGAATAGTTGTAGGGCAGGCAGAGGTCAGAAGCACGAGTAATCACTTGAACAAGGCGATAAGCGCTAAACGCTAGGAACACGAGGATCAGTGGAAAGACAAGGAACATACCATGAAACATACTTTTACGACGACACCACGAGGAACAAGAAAACAAGGACTATATATACACACACAGGCAACAGGTGAGAACAATCAAGGCGGGGCAGACAAAGACACAGGTGGACTAAACAAGGGGAACCAACAGGACACAGGTGAAACCAATGATACACACAACCCGGGAGATTGGGAACAGGTGAGGGGTGGAGACACGGACAACAACAAGAGGGCACATGGCATAGACAAACAAACATAGGGAAAGCACATGGCGGGAACAAGGAAGCACGAGGACTAGACATGGGAACAAACATGTGACCACACAAGGGAGACAAACACAGAAATTAGACACGGACAGACACAGACCTTACAATATGGCACTTTTGCAAGGAGGTTAGAACCGCATTAACAGAAGCAGTTGGCTATAGTTGGTAATTCTGTGATTTGGAGTGGTATAGAGTATCCTGATGCAATGGCCTTCTTGGATGTTAGACTTCTATCTCCACCCTCATACATAGCCTGAAATAAACCATGTACTGTTCAGTACTGTAATGTCTTTTTGTATGTTAGACGCAATTATCGTTCTGCTCGTGTGGTTTGGCCTTGTTGAGCATAAATCCTGCTCTCCTACTGCACGGGCCATCTTAAACTATCCATCCCTCATCAATAATGGACTGTCTGGCCTGCCTAGATGAGCTGTTGGCTGGCCACTTAAGTGTTCTCGGCAGTTGTGTGGCTTATTGAATCATTAATGAAATGAGGGTGATGCAAGAGTCCTTTTCACTCCCCATCTTATGTAGCTTTGCAGACTGCTTTTGTGTTCTGAGGAGAGACTCTGCTCTTTAACTTATTTGAAGACCGGGTGCTTTAAAGGCCAAAACCTACAACCGGGTTTGTCCCACCACAAAGGCATGAAGAGGTTGCCATGACTGTGAGACAGAGCAGTGAAAGAGAGCAGAGGTGGAGACAGGAGCGCGCCGGTGGTTTGGTGGAGAATAAAAGAACAGGGAGGGAGGAAGCCATCACCACAGACACTGCATAAGTTCTTAATCCGATCTAATTAAAATTCAATGAAATAATTCAAGCCAAATACGTTTTTAATTTGTTCACACATTTAATTAAGTTTTGAACGTGTAACACTACCGATCGTTATAAAACAAAACAATGGTTATATAATTGTATTCAAATGAATTAAATAATTATAATGCTGATAAGAAATGAAAGAATCAAAACACTTGCAGGTCATCCAGGCTTGGCACCATAATCATCACTGAACGGCTTTCTTTTTTTTTTTTTTCTGGATCTATAATCTTTTATTTCTCTAGATCTAATCACCGTGTTCAGTTGGCATAATTAGCCCAGTCAAAAAGGCCAAAACTTAAACTCACAGTGGATCAGATGTGCCTTGAACAGAGTAAACAACAATGCAAAACTGTTTCAAAACATTTGTATTATGACTGTATGTTTACCACAAAGTGCAGTGCGATCTCATAGCCAGTCAGTGTGACCCAATGACTGTAAAAAGCATGGACAGCATACACTTAGTCAAAAATTAAGCCATCGGAATGAACTAAAACTGGTGGCGATTTAGCCAAATATGGTCGGTTCTGGTTGGACATTTTCAAATGTTTAGTTTACTACTCATGCTCTGGCTGTAAACATCACTTACTGCATAGACTCTGGCTGCTGATTGGCCAATATGACCAACCTATTTTGGCTTAATTTCTTCATAATATCAGTGCATGACTCCAGGCTTTCTATGATTTGTACAGTCACTGGTGTGACCTAATTGTCATTGTATGTTGTGAAGCTGTAGGTCATTAGTCACAGTTACAGTTATCGGACAGATTGTAAAGAAACAGGGAGGGTTAGTTGCAGTATTGTTGTGTTTAGTTTTTATTATTTGCGTTTTGTTGCCACTGGAAAAAGAACAGATGGTGGCACACACACACACACACACACACACACACACACTCCTAATAATAATAATAATAATAATAATTTATTTTATTTGTAATGCACTCTTCATTCAAAAGAATCTCAGAGTGCCAGTAGGTCCCTCAGTTAAAGTGTGATTATGGGAGGATTAAGTTCACTCCCATGTCATTTAAACAGAGTGTGAATCTTTGATGCGCTCTGGAAATCAGATGACGGAAGCAGTCTGATGCAGGACCCAGAGATTTCAGTAGGTCAGTGAAGCCAATGGATTCAGGCTATTTTTCTGGTGACTGCTTTATTTTGGTGGACATGATGACGGCAGATTGCCTCTGACAAATATTTAGTCAGACTGCAAGTCAGAAGATGCTCTAGATTTCAAGGAGACAGGAACCATCTCCCCTCACAACTGCTATTGTTCTCTGAAATACTGTTTGTGGATGACTTACTTTGAATGACTTTGGTTTAAGAAATATGGCAACACTGTCAACCTCTGTTGGTGGGAAGAATGTTTTTGTGTGTGTGTGTGTGTGTGTGTGTGTGTGTGTGTGTGTGTGTGTGTGTGTGTGTGTGTGTGTGTGTGTGTGTGTGTGTGTGTTTGTTGGCATGTGGAGTGGACTCCTCAAAAGTATGCTGCAGTGATCACCTTTCCCCTTAAACTAAAACAGTACTTTAGGGCAGCATCTCAACATTGTACTGAAGTGGCACAAGCCAGATTAGTTGTTCACTTGAAATGGAGCACTTCTTACTAACCGAGATCTGTTTAGACTTCATGCTGTTGCTTTATTCCTTTCAGTGTTTGTGTGTTAGACCAAGGGAGAAATATATACTTGATTTGCCTGGCTTCAATTTGCATATAAATGTGGCCATTTTTGGCTATAATAGTCAATGACTGCAAGAGAGCGTGAGATTTATTTACTAGACGCCTTGCACCATATAAATATTAGATAGTTCCAGGAAGAGAGAAATAACCCAAAATGATACACTAAGATGGTTTTAAATGGGTGCAGGATACCCTCTTTGAACATATTTGTCTTGCAGCTCCAACGAAAGCCTTGGAGAGCAAGAGACCAAACAGATTCCTCCAAGGCGCAAATTTGGTTGCCTTGTCACTTGTGTGCTTCCTAATATGAACGTATGCTAGCTACCTTGCAAATATAAAGCAACTGGCTCATCTCAGGAGATCTCATTACACCCTGCTATGGTAAGATAATTATCTAATGAAGCAGGAAAGAGGACAGATTTATCAGAATTAGCTTGCTTTGTATACCCTGTGAACCTTTAATCAGGGGCTGAAAAAACATAAACATGAAAAATAACACGGCAAGTAGCCCACTTGAAAATACCATGAGCTTCAGTTTGAGGGAGGTTTCAGAGGCCTGCAGATGGTAAATGCCTTCACTGGATGGACTGCAATGTTTAGGATACTTTTTATATGTTGGCGACAGTGGTACAGGAGGTAGAGAAGTCGGTTGCTATCAGAAGGTTGCTAATTCGATTCCCTGTTGAAGCGTCCTTGAGCAAGACACTGAACCCCTAATTGCTCCTGATGTGCAGTGTGCCATCAGTGTAAATGTAAAATGTGTATACATCCTTGTAAGTCGCTTTGGATAAAAGCGTCTGCTAAATGTAAATATGTTGATTGTTGCGTTTTGACTGGCTGAGGGGCATTTTGATGAGTGTTGTTATCTCAAAATAATGATTATTTGACCACATGACAGTTATTATCCCTCCCCTTTACAGAGCAATATGTGGAATGTAAAGAAACTTTCCAACAAAGATATTACTGCAGTAATACACTAAAGATTGTGCTTTATCATTGGGTTTAGACACTGCTGTGCCGTTGTGTTGGCATGAAGCCCAAGGCTGACGATGCTCTTTTGTTATTGTTATGTGTTATTGTACATGTAAAATAGGAAAATCATAAAATCACAGCATCACCAATCAAAACACATCACACTAAAATCACCATATGTTATTACAAATAGTGTTTCAATTGTTTATGCTGAATTCATGCCAAAACAACCTAGACCCATATTCAAGAAGGCAGAGGAGAAGGCTGGAATGAGGAATATAATGAGACCAAGAAAAGCTTATGCAGATACATACAGTCATGAACATCTTCATAATAGTTGTATATTATGTGTTTAAACATTGCTGGGTTTTATAATAAATATTCATTATTTGCATTTCATCAGTATACAGAAGGTGCTGTAACAGCACATATCTCATGTATTTCCACTTTCCCCCACTAATTTACAGCACACACACTCTCTCTTTTCAATACACACACACAAATACACACACAGACACACCCATGCGAATGTTATATAAATACAGTATATGTGGATCTGTGGAAACTGTGTGTGGGTGTGGGTATGTGTGTTTGTGATTGGGGTGGACGTGTGTGTGTTTTACAGGATGATTGTTGGATTTAACGGTCATAATTTGCCTTTTATTGAAGCCATAAAATGTGGTGACAGCTGCCCTCACAAAATCAATAAAGGCAGCAGATGTGTGGCTGGTCATCTGCTTTGTGTGGCATAAAATGGCCGTAGCGCTCTGCTGGTCTCTCTCTTTGAGTTAGCCTCACCGGACCACTGCCGCATATTAGAGGTACAAGGCATGACAGGATCTATGTTAATGAAGAACGCTCTAACTATTCACAATATTTTAGTGTAGTCTGTCAAGCATGCTTCATGCATAATATATGGTCCTGACCGTGGGCAGGAAATGATGCTACAGTGATTGTAAAAGTCATGAAATATTGTCGGAAGAGGGCGAGGAGTGCACAAACTATAATGAGATCTTTTCTCTAGTGGCTTTCACTGTACGTAGTGTTTTATTAGAATTGAATTACAACTTTAGATTTTTTATTTCAACATTAACTGCATTTCATGGAGAATAAAAGAGATACATTTAGAGCATACTTTCTTTTTGACTTGCTCTGTGTCTATCTCACTTGACTTCATTAAGTTACAGTCAACTAGGTCATGATGGATGAGCCTATGATTATCACTAGCAGGGATGTGCTCACATTATTGGTTAGTTGAGCCTTCTGGCAAAGATGGTCGTGTGTCAGTGATTATGGCATGTTGCTAGGATGGCCAGTTGAATCCGCCATCCGCCACCCCTGCTTCCCCAGAACCGTACTATTGCATAAGAAATACATATTCATTGCATTTTAGATGGATAAGATGAGAGCTCTGGAGTCATTGGTCTTCATTAACTGTTATCTCAGTTCGCTTTTCACGGTCAAGTCCGCCCCCCCCCCCCCCCTTTCAACCCCCAAAAGGAACCCTGTTACAAATAGCTGTAATAAAAGAGATTAAGAAAAGAGAGGCTTACATTTGCAAAAATATGCGCTGCTCTATTTCCCCCTGCAAACCTACCCCCCCTGTTTTTGGGGCTTTTCTCAGTCTTGCATCCTAATGAGGCTGACCGCAGAGGACCAGGGCACTCACAGGGAGAGATTGGCAAACACATTTAATAACTCGCCTGCAGAGGCAAATCAGTTTACCTGCTTCAGTGTTTTGCATAAAAAGGGGCGAGTGAGTGAGTGGTGTGAGTGTTTCAAAGAGAGTGTGTAGATGTGTGTGTGAGTGTGTGTGTGTGTGTGTGTGTGTTTGAGAGAGAGAGAGAGAGAGAGAGAGAGAGAGAGAGTGAGAGAAAGAGAGAGAGAGTGTGTGTGTAAAATATTACCTATCCACTGATCTCACAGAAAACATATATCATGTCAATTGTACAGAAAAAAACTCATTGGTATATAAGCAGCCTTTCCATAAGTCATAATGATTCAATTCTGATGTGGTAAACTGCATGTGAAATCCCTCAAAATGTTGATGGCTGAGGATGCATTCATTCTTGTGAGTAGTGCCTTGGAACCAGGGCCTTTTTATTGCCTTCCAATCTTTATCTTATAACCCATTGTTATGCGCATTTTGCCCACTAACCTTAGTTTTATTTATCTCTTTTTAAACATCTATTTTTATGACACTGTTATTAATTTATTTCAAAGTTTCATTATTTGCTTTTCATGTATATTACTAATGTAAGCATCTTCTTTTTCTCTAATTCTTGTCTTCCTTTCATTATTTTGTACCTTGGGTTTTCTTCTTGTGCTACTCATCTTTCTTCTTGTGTTTGATATTGTTTCTATTCTTGGTATTTATCTCAGTTCATCACACTGATACAGTGGCAGTCTGGAAAGCACATAAACCAGAAGGTTAATTGCTACATAAATCAAGTTATTATTATTATACACCCTATATGATCTTATGCAGCAATTATTGGGATACTGGCAAATTATGTTTTTATGATTATCCAAGGAAAATTATTATGATCCAAAAATGTATAATTTATGCAAAAAAGGGTATCAAATATTTACTGTGATAAAGTACAGTATAGCAACTGTGCTATACTACCATAACTACTACTACTAATAATAATAATAATATTGTAATTATCTTCAAAATTGCTGGGCTATCTCTTGTTCATACTTTTAAAAGTCTCATGTTATTGAAAAGCTGAATTTTTCCCTGTGCACAAAGTGTGTCACCTCTCCAGTCCATATACAGTTGTCCTTTCAAACAGAGAGCGGTAAGAACAATTCACACATTTGATTAATATATGTATGTATTCTTCAAGTGCATTCTGCTCATTGTACAGAGACACTAATTAACAAAGATATGAAGGTTCTCCTGTAGCAGATAAAGTTGTGGAACAGTAACAGTGTTATGATAACACATATCCTCATATTTCTCTCTCACCTCTTGTGCACCTTATCTCAGCTTTTCTTATCTTGCTGTTTTTTTTGCACTAAATCAGAAGCCATGTTCCCAGTTCATTGCAACAATGATTCAGAAGATGACCCATCTTTCTTATGAAAAAAGCCCATAAGCCCATCAGGGAAATGGATGGTTCTATGGTTTGAAAGGGGTAAGGTTATAGGTGGTAATGGGCACCTGCGGAATCGAGGCTTTAGGTTTTCTCCTTTGCTTTGCTCTGGTTGGCATCCCTTCACAAAAGAGCTGGCAGTATTGCAGATGTGGCCTCATCATTTGTCTGAGACACCTGATGATGACACCTCAGACGAAGTCTTTATGAGCTGCCTTGTGTCAGATTAGAGACGCACATGAATTGTACTGTGTGGTGTGTGTCCCGAGGAGATGAGTTGGGTCCCACTGCAGCAGGATTAACGACTCCCTTTGTTTGCATGCAGTACCAGGACCAGAGGACATGATTTGACATCAATGCAGTGTCCTTCCCTCAGCAATGGTGAAAATGAAGATCAAGACAGAAGCGTATGCTGATGTGAAGAAAGGTACTAAATAGTGGTTAGTTTCTTATGTGATAAGCAGCAATTGCTATACAGTTTATTAATATAGAGAAGACAAGTAATTTTATAACGAGTAAAAACTACTTTTAAAACAGGGTATTCCATGATGCATTGCAAAATACTTAGTAGTTACTAACAATTCTGTAATACATGACAAGCATTAATATTGTTGAGCATTTGATTTATTAATAACAGTATAAGTAAGGATTAATAAGAAGGCCTTAATTACATTAGATTAGATTCAACTGTATTGTCATTGTGCAGAATATGGGTACAAAGCCAATGAAATCCAGTTAGCTTCTAACCAGAAGTGCAAAAATGCAGTATTAAGTGCAGGAAAAGTAAGCACTCCAGCATAAGTGAAGATATATCTAACAGTATGCACAGTGATGGACAGTGGATAGTTACATTATAACATTGTACACAAATACTATATAATTATGTAAACATATTAAATGCATATATACAGAAGAGAAGTGGACAGTGTACATAAGAGGGCTCAGCACATAGCCTTGAAGCATGTCGGTGGTCAGGGTGATAGTGGAGGACAAGAGGTTGTCTATCTGGGGTCTGTTAGACAGAAAGTCCAGAGCCCACAGAGGTAGGTGCTGATACCAAGCTGGCATGGAGATCCTCTTAGAGGGGATCACAGTGTTAAATGTTGAACCAAAGTCAATGAACAGCATTCTGATGTACGAGTTGTTACTGTCCAAGTGGGTCAGGGCAGAGAGCGGAGTGGAGTGTTGTGGAGATGGTGTCCTCTGATGACCTGTTGCGGCGGTAGACAAACTGGTGTGGGTCCAACGTAGCAGACAGACAGGATTTCAAGTGTGAACGAGTTTCTCGAAGCACTTGGCAATGATGGGGGTGAGTGCGACAGACGGAAGTCATTAAGGGCCGTAGCAGTGGAGTGCCTAGGCACTGGCACGATGGTGGTAGTCTTGAAACTACTGGAGACAACTGCCTGGCCCAGGGGCAGATTGAGAATGCCAGGTTCTAAGCACAAGGCCAGGTATGTCATCAGGGCGAGCTGCCTTCTGGGCATTGTCCTTGCTCAGGGTGGAGCAAACATCTGAGGTGAACAGTGTGAGAGGCTGCTCATCGGGACGTAGATCTGCTTTGAGGGTGACCTTATTTCCCTGGTCAAAGCGAGCGTAGAAGTAGTTGAGCTCATCAGGGCGGGAGGCAGAGCTGGTTGGGGGTACAGTGCTTGGTGGTTTGATGTCTGTGACTGTCTGTATGCCTTGCCACATGCATTGGGGGTCAGAGGTGTTCTTCAATACGCGTTTAGCCTGGGAGATTTCCCTCCTCAGGTTGGGCCTGGCTGAGCTTTGAGCCTCCTGGTCTTCAGACCTGAAGGCTGCATCTCTTGCTTTGAGCAGGAGGTAAACCTCTCTTTTCATCCAGGGCTTCTGATCGGGGAAAGTTTAATTTTTTTGTGTTGTCACTCTGTCCACACACCTATTAATGTAGGTTAGAGTTATTGTAAGTGTAAATGTTAATCTGAGAGGTCATGGTGTCCTGGTCTGCAAACACTCTCCAGTCTGTGTGCTGGAGCTGGTGCTGGAGAGTGAAGTCAGCACCCTCCAACCAGACCTTGATGGTCCTCGTTGTGAGTTAATTGCGTTTGACGACTGGGGTGTACTTGTGAAGCAGGACACAGAGAGATGGTCACACTGTCCCAGGTGGGGGAGGAGTGTCACTTTGCAGATGTCAGCCACACTGGTGAAAACATAATGTCTAAAGTTGTATGTCCCCTTGAGGTGCAGGAGACCTTCTGATGAAACTTTGGAAGTGATCTCAAAGTGCAGCGATTAAAGTCTCAGCGACAATAAAGGGCTCCATCCGGGTGCATGGTCTGCAGTTTGCTCAGAGCAGCACAAAGGTCTTTCATGGCCACTTCATGTAAAGTGTAATCAAAACAAGTTCTTCCAATTTCAGTCAGTGAGTTGGATCAATATCTTTTCCTTTGTGACTAATATTGTATATTAAGGTGGCCTCAACTAACATTTATGAACCTTAATAGTATCTCACTTTCTGCTGGACCCAAACACATAACAAATACATAAGATGAAACTCTCAGAAGAATGTGTACTTACAAGAACACTGGGTACAACTAGCAAACAGCGTGTAAACACTAATTACACACTGTTAGCACAAAGTACAGGTCAATCACTAGGTCTTAAATACACATGGTAACAAGGTAACGAGAAACACGGGGGCAAAAGCGCTGGACAAAAGCGCTGTTTCACTTTTAATAGTTAACTTACTTTGGATTAGTAAAATATAATTGTTGTAATTGTTTCAAACAAATTCAAATTTAATTTAATTTAAACATGGTTGACTCCTGACATTTGTGTTATATTAATATGGCCCCACATGACAAGAGTCCTCCCTGCTGAGCTGAAAGTCTTCCACTTTGCTGTATTACAATTAGAAACTTGTTTAGGAGATTTTGTATGTTTTTAAAAGAAACCATGTCAGAGATGGTCTTATTAGACAATGGTCAAATCTGGTATTGTGACCCTAAGTGTAACCCTGTTGAATTTCATTCATTACAATATAAATATAAGTTTGAATAAATAAGTTAATGTTATAATAAATAGCATTTAAGGTTTAAAAAGTGAATTGATTAAAATGTTAATTATTTGTTTTGTAATGTATTTGTTATAATGCTTAAAATCTACCTGTACAAATATGAAGAGAGTAAGATAAATGTTTTGTGAATTTTGTTTTATTGCTTTAATGTTGATGTCAAAGGACAGGTTAGTAGGTGGAGTCAGTTGACATGAGAACGCAAAGAGTTGAAAGATAGCAGCGAGCGAGGAGGTTGGTAAAGAAGAGTGTTGTAGCTGTATAGTTATACAAACGGTTTAGATAAAGTATTCACCATTATTATTGAAAGTGTTCAACCAGGACTCTGTTAATATTAGTAATGGTGTTATATTTAGATAGTTGATTGGATAACTCAACAGTAGAAAAAAAGAGTTTAGCTGCTGACCAAGTGGCTAGTGATTGAGCATAGACTTTGCTAACAAGCTAGCGACCAGTAAACGTCAGTGGTAAAGCCTTTAGACGCAAGATTTTCATCTGCATCGGTCCTCTCTGCAAGTCGACTCATCTCGTTATTCACGAGGATCTTCGGTCAGTCTCTCCTCCACCTGCTGCCGCCCTTCTGCCGCTGTGCGTGTGGCTACAACATCATTAAACAGAGGTACCATCACACTTTTATTTTTTTGCCCTAGTGGTGAAGCAGCCATCTTGTTTACAGCTACAGCATACCAAAGCTACAGTCAGGCCTGCACCGTTTGAACTGTATCGAAAAGGTATTAGGTTAGTATCGTTTTCAGTTCAAAGATTATATGTCCTGTTGATGTGAACAAATGTGCAAATTATATTTGAAAAGATAATTGATTTACTGATCTGTTTTTTTTTTTAAAGTAAATATTTAATGCTTTTTTGTATAACAGTTGTGTACTGGTTTTTCATATTTTAAGTTGGCTAAGATTAGTAATAACTAGTAAGTTCAAAGGTAAGTGATTTTAAGGTGAAAGAGTGTTGCGTTTGAAAGTAAATGATTGTAGGTATACTGGATTAATATTAACAAATTCGTTAGTGAAACCCCAAGTTTATTTTTGATAATTTAAAGAAATCGGGTTATCCACCTCTCATTAATGCCAACCAAGCTAGAGAGGCGCTACACAAAGTATGCACAATATTATTGCTGTGCACAATATTTTCCTGCAACATACTGGAAAATTCAACAGAATTGTTACTAGTGATCATCTTCATATCCAGGTATCTTCATATCAATTTCAGGTTACTACCTTTCTGTAAATAAAATGAGTTTGTGCAGGATGACATATCAGACATGGTAGCAATGCAAATAGCTCTCAGGTAATTTGGTCATCATGTTCTGATTTGTAAAGACCAGATAAACATCTAACTTGCTCAATAGACTGTATACCCTCTCCCTATAACATGGTTAAGAGGTTTCAGATTTCTTGACAAAAAAGACAGCCCCCCCCAGTTTGCAATGTGGAAACAACAAACGTCTTAATATCTTTTTAGGTGGTGGCAAGCAGTTGTAAACACAACACCACAAACACTTACAGACAGCCTGAGTTTCTTTAAGTCTGCAAATTGCAACTCATCAATAGGAAACAGATTAAAAGAACCTCAAGACGAATACATGCTGGAAACAATAGAATGGGTTTCTGTGGCACTTCGAGGAGCATTTTTTCCTGTGTTCGTATGTAGAGTTATAACATGAAGTCATTTTTTTTTACCTCGCTATAAACACAAAATACTGCCTGGAAGTTGGGAAACTAAAATAGCACCCATACATTATGAGAAGAATCCATTCAGTTGGCAGAAGTCTTTGAAGGGGTTACATTCATCCATGCCACCTCGCTGTGGAGCCTCTGCTGTCTGTGTCTTATATTGACTGCTCAGATGGATCGAAACATTACATTGCCGGATGAATGTGGCAGTTTGGGAGCCTGGGTCGGGCCTGAGCCAAGGTGGAAGGCCTGTAGCGAGAGGCAAAGAGCACACAGCTAGGGGCATGAGTGGGTGGCTATCGACAGGCGCACTTCCCTCTCCATGACCCCCTCTCTCTCGGTCTCTCTCTCTCTCTCTCTCTGCTGTTGACCTGTGGTGGACCTGTGGGTCGAAGGCAGTCATGACAGAAGGATGTGAGCTGTGGCAGTCAGGTGTTTTGGCGGGAAAAGACACATCTGAGATAGTATTCAAGTGTGAAGGTACCCTACTCAGGGTGTCCGCGGGGTTTTAAAAAGTATTAAAAGGTGATAAATCAAAATTGCCAAATTTAAGGCCATTAAAAGTGTTAAATGTAGTTTTAGAGGTATTATTTTTTTTGAAATAGGTATTATTTTTTCAAGTGTCCTATTCTGATTGAAATTATATCCTCTAAAGTTCGCATTAGTTCGTTTAAATGCGGGCTTTAGCAAAGCTGGGCACATAATCAAAGATCTTCCGTATCAATCCTGAAGTCTCAAAGTCTCAACTTTGTATGTTTGATGCTGACGTCATATTCAGTGGTCGTTCGACATCTCAAACACTGCGCGCTTCAACTGGGTAGCCAACTGGCTGGCTTACGTTTTTGACTTGCTTAGGCATATCTTCAACGTCCAGACAACCATCGTCGTCGTCATGGGCAAATGCAAGTTTTCTGATAGCTGGGTGTAGTAGGGAATAATCAGCAGGCTTATTGTTCGGTTTGTAAAAAAAACATCAAATGTCAACTGGATGGGAGCTAATGCACTTCGGTCGCATATGCAATCCACTAAACATAAAAATGGAATGCGCGGTCGGCGAGAGCATTCTACCACTCTGCCAACTGTCTGTGCTGCTGCACCACCACCACCGAAAGCTAGTGCCACGGTACAAGCCAACGCTACGGCTCCAGCAACTACGTCTGACCTCCGGGTGACTATGGGTGCCACACCAACACTGCGTGCAGAGGCTCTGTGGTGTGTAAACACTGCAGTTAAACACCACTCATTGAACTCCAACGAAGGAATTTCGGAGCTGTTTAAAGAAATGTTTCCCGACTCTGACATCGCAAAGTCATTCACGTGTGGTAAAGACAAAACGTCTCGGTTACTTACGTAACCTCGGTTCCTTAAGCAGGAACCAGATATAACAGTATGGTACATGACGTCAGTCATGGGTACAAATCGAAGCATTTATCTATTCACGCCTGAAAGGCCGCGAGATCTGTCAGCGCGCGCTCCTGGCCCCGCCTGCCAGGAGTACTATAATATCATTACGCGCCCTCAGATCTGCCTTGGAAAGAAACTGAGCAAGACAATCAATCCAAGGTAACACTGTACACGCCAACTTTGTTATATCTGGTTCCTGCTTAAGGAACCGAGGTTACGTAAGTAACCGAGACGTTCCTTATCGCAGTTCACTGCGATATAACAGTATGGGACCCTATACATTCCCGCGTGATAATACAGTGGCAGCCAATTACACACACCAGCTTTACTGAAGCCTTTGCCCTCATAGAGGTTCATACGGCCGCTGGCGGTGAACATATTAACAGGGCAACCTTTGTCATAGGCGGCAAGGATCGCGATCCTGCGCCTGTAGGAAACCACCCTGGAGTGTTACCACCACTTTAGGTGTGTAAGCAGCATTAGGTCGCATAACCACTCTGTCACCAGCGATCGAGAACTGAAGGCACGATGGACTGACTGACAGGGCTTGCATGTCACCAACGCGTTTTGCTGACGTTAACGCCAGCAGCAGCGCGGTCTTTAAAGAGACAAACTTTATGTCCACTGTCTCCAGGGGCTCGAACGGAGGCCCTGTGAGAGCACGTAACACCACTAGCAGATCCCAAGAGGGTATGAGGTGTCTCTCTGGCACCCTGAGCCGTCTCACCCCCGCCATAAAGCGTGACGCTAGCGGGTGACTGCCAGGAGAACTGCCATTAATGCCTGCGTGGCAGGCTGAAATGGCAGCCATGTACACTTTGAGAGTAGAAGCCGCCTTCCCCTCATCAAACAACTGCTGTAGGAATTCTAGAATAACGCCCAGCGCGCAGTTAATGGGGTCGTGCTGACGCGCAGCACACCACCGCTCAAAACTGCGCCACTTCAGCGTATACAGAGCCCGTGTTGATACAGCTCGGGCACTCTGTATTGTAGCCACCACCGCGTCCGACAAGCCTGACGCTATGAGCCTGCACCTTTCAGGTGCCAGGCTCTGAGACGCCACCACTCCGGATGTGGGTGCCACACTGTCCTGTGCGCCTGCGTTAGGAGGTCTCTCCGAAGAGGCAGCTCCCAAGGCTGCTGCACTGACATATTGACCAGATCTGCCGCCCACGGCTGATTGGGCCAGTGGGGGGCTATCAATATCAATTCCCTGCCCTCGTCCGCAATCCTGCACAGCACCTGCTGGAGGAGCGGGATCGGGGGAAAAGCATATAGGGGTAGAGCTGGCCACTTGTGGCCCAGCGCGTCTATGCCTAGTGGCCCCCTAGCGCCCCCTAGCGAGAACCAGAGCGGGCAGCAGGTGTTCTGCCTGTTCGCGAACAGGTCCACCTGCGCCTTGAAAAAACGCACCCAGATCTGACCTATCACTTGTGGGTGAAGGCACCAGTCTGCTGCTCGAGGATCGCCCCTCGATAACAGGTCCGCACCGTAGTTGAGGTGACCTGGTATATGAACTGCCCTGAGGGACAGGACGTGCCTCGCTGCCCACAGGAGCAGGCGAGTCGCCCAATGGTGTAGTGACGGGGAGCGCACTCCGCTTTGGCGATTTATATACGCCAAGGTCGCAGTGTTGTCAGTTCTCACTAGTACATGCTGACCACTCAGCCTGGGCAGAAAGTGTTGTAGAGCTAGGACTACTGTTCACAGCTCTTAACACATTTATGTGAGACGCGGCCTCTGTCACTGACCAGAGACCGTTCACGCCTCTCCCTTCGCAGACCGCTCCCCAGCCTTTGGTGGAAGCGTCTGTGGTCACCACCACGCGACGCGACACTATGCCCATAGTGCCCGACGCGGCGAGAAACCAGGGGGTTCTCCAGATCGCCAGGGCTTTCCTGCATATGGAGGACACCACTACTCTGCGATGCCTGTCTGTGACTGCGTTGAGCTTCATAGACAGGTACCATATGTGGAATGGCCGCATGCGCAACATCCCCAGCGGGAGCGCTATAGCGGCCGACGCCATCATTCCTAACAGGCGTTGGCAGCACAGCGACGAGACTGACTGTCCCCGTCGGAACTGGCGCACGCATGTTTTGATGGCATTTATCCGTTCTTGAGACAGCCTGACCTCCATGGAGGTGGAGTCTAAAATCATACCCAGAAAATGCGTAACCTGCCTGGGGCAGAGAACGCTCTTTTCCCTGTTTATTACAAAGCCCAGTCGATACAGGTGCGCCACCACTAGATGGCCGTCCTGCACTGCTGCAGCCTTTGAATGAGAAGCAATTAACCAGTCGTCCAAATAATTGTAAACGCGTAAGCCGCGTTAGCGTTGAATTGGTACGCTATTCTTCCGAACGCAAACCTCAGATATCTCCGATGTCTGTGGTGGATCGGAATGTGGAAATAAGCGTCTTTTAAGTCTATTGTGATAAACCAATCGTTTGGCCTTATAAACTGCACAAGCTTGCGTGGGGTCAACATTCTGAACCGTAGCGGCATGAGTGCTTTGTTTAACACACGTAGATCTAATATTGGCCGATAATTCCTGTCTCTTTTGGGTACGAGGAAGTAACGGCTGTAGAAGCCTGCATTTTCCTCCTTGGGAGGGACTGCTTATCGCTTCCTTTCTGAGCAGGGAGATGATCTCTTTTCGTAGGAAGTGAGACTGTTCTTGCTGCACCACAGACTGTATCACTCCGCTGGATGGCGGAGGGGAACGGGCGAATTGCAGCACGTAACCCCTTGTGATCGTCTTTAGCACCCATGGTGACACTGCGCATGCGCGCCAACTCTCCGCACAACCAGGGAGGTTTTGCTTTGAGTTGAATTTGTCGGGGACTAACCCGCTCATGGTCAATGAGTCTAAGCCTAGATCTACACCCACTCCGCCTAGGGAGGGAGACGAGATCTGGGGCTGCCCCCTCATGTTTTTGAAAAAAATGTGGGGGTGCGATTGCACTGTGTGCATCGCGGGGGGAGTTGCACAAGCATGCCTGGGCACTGCGCCATCTGGGACAGGAGTTAGGACATATGATTGTGGTGCTTGTGAAAACCTGCTTACCGTGCTGGACATGATTTCCACATGTGAGCGACGGGCTGATTTCCGTGGAGGCGGTGTGGACTCCACCGCTCCCCCCTGCGTGACGAGTGGCTGACTGTCACGGTCAGGAAGCCTGAGGTCTCCCTCTGCCTCGCCCGCGGCGAGCGGAGTGCTGCCGCGGAGCCTGGGCTGCGCCCTGAGCAGGGCGCGCAGCTGGTCGCTGTGCTGCAGGCTGCGCTGGAGGGCGGAAGGGGTGTCTCTGCCAGCCTCGCCCGGTGGACACCTTTGCTGGAGGCGCTGGCGAGCGGAACCCGCTTCTCTTCTGGCCCGGTGCGGGTGTGGTGTGTCCTGAGGAGGACGTCTCACCCGTGCCACTAGAGCGAGGCATCCAAGCCTGGAATACCTCTCTGCTCTTCTGCTGTTCTTCGAACTTGGCAGCCATTGTGACCACTGCCTCCCCGAAGGCGCCCTGGACAGAGACCGGGGCGTCGAGGAGTGGTGCTTTTTCTCTGTCCGACAGCTTAGCCAGTGATAGCCACAGAGACCTCTGGGTAGCCACCGCGGCACCCATCACCCTCCCCAGTGCCTGTGACGTGCACCGAGTTAGTCTGAGCGACAGATCCGTCACGCGACGGAGTTCTGCCACAGACGGGTGATCTTCCCCCAGCGACAAGGCAAGCTCAGTCAGGAGCTTTGCCTGGTAGCGCTGTAGCAATGCAGCCGTATTGGTCGTGCAGGCAGCCTACCCTGCAGCCAAGTAGGACTTCTCTGCCAGCTGAGCCTGGTGTCTGCCCACCCGCGTGGGCAGGAGAGGCTTCTGGCCGAAACGCATCGTGGGGGAGGCGGGCGAGAGGTAGCCCGCTACTGCATCCTCCACCTGAGGAAAAGAGAGGTAGCCCCTCTCCTTAGCCATGTGGAGCTGCATGTAGGGCGCGAACCCCGGCACCGGGGCTCGGCCCGAGTAGGGTATCGCCCATGTCGCCTGCAGTTCCTCGTGCACCTCGAAAAAGGGGATGCAGCTGGGAACTGACGCGGCGGAGCCAGCATAAAACTCCCCGTCCAGCAGCGAGGACCGCACGCTGGGAGCGGGTGGGAGAGGGAGCCCGAGGCAGCTGGCTGCTCTCAGCGCAACCTCGTGGAGTTGCTGGCCCAGGAGCCGAGACGAGGTAGGAGGTGTCTCCACCCGCATCCTAACGTCATGGCTCGACTGCATTGCTTCAGCGATTGAGCTGTGCTCATCGGAGAAGTCTAGCAGACTATCATCATCCAGGCTGATGTCCAGCTCGAGTTCAGGCTGGACACCGCTTGGTTGAAGCTCCTCAGCCTCGCTGCCCGCAGCCCCAGGGCTGACAGGCGGCGGAGACGGGGAGACACCCGGGGGCGGAGCTGCCGCTGCAAGGCGACTGCTCACGCTCACCAAGTCTAAGGCTGAAGATGCACTCATTCCTACGGGGGCGTCAGCCCCGGATGGAACCAGTGCAGTCTCCTCGGCGTCCTTGCGCTTCCAGAACGCAAGGCGCCTGGTAGCCTTAGCTAGCGGGAGGCTAGCACAGATGGAACAGACAGGGGCTTTGCCCGAAAGCGCGCCCTCTGCGTGGTCCCTGCCTAGGCAGGTCACGCACCGACGGTGGCGGTCGCCCTTGGGACGGACGTGACCGCAGTCGGGGTGTCTGGCCATCTTTTTTCAATCTGAAAGTAGAGAAGAATGTTAAAACACAAGCACACTATCTGCAACGAACACGTTGTTAGCAAGCTAGCAGGCTAGTCAGAGACTTAGCCAGCCAGGCAGCCAGGATAGCAGCCACTACTTTCAAAATGAAGTTAAGCCAATGAATTTCGTAGCGCCCTGAGCTAGTGAGGGTTAAGGAACCCGGATAACTCACCAACCCGTAGAGAGCGAAAAGCACACAAAACTCTTTTGACTGTGGTAGAGCGTTTGAGATATGCTCGGAGATGTTCACTCCGTCTTGCGAAGTTTCAAAAGAGGCAGATCTGAGGGCGCGTAATGATATTATAGTACTCCTGGCAGGCGGGGCCAGGAGCGCGCGCTGACAGATCTCGCGGCCTTTCAGGCGTGAATAGATAAATGCTTCAATTTGTACCCATGACTGACGTCATGTACCATACTGTTATATCGCAGTAAACTGTGATAAGGAACCGGCTACATCATCAGATTTGGATTAGCATCGTTCTTCAAAAAACAGCTTGTTGATGGCATCAACAAGGCTGGGCCATTCGTGTTGATGTTTGCTCATGAGTTCATATTAGGCTTATAGCACACCAGTTCACGTAGTGGATGCCAGTTTGTGAAGTGATATCAGCAACAATTCATATAGCAGATGCCAGTTTATAATGCATCAACAGTTCATGTAGTGAATGCCAGCCAGTGTGCTGGAACTATCTCTCCATTGCACATTTAATGTAGTTTGTTTTATTTTTATTCACAAAATGAAATAAATGTGTGCAATATGTGGTCAACATCAGTGAGTTTCTAAATCTATTATGTTGTGTATAGTGTTATATATGTCAAAATCTCTGTAAACGTTAGAAAGGTCGCCGATTAACACTTGCAACTCAGTGTCGTGATGGTTTTAAAAAATTCAGAAGGTAGTAAAAAAGGTATTAAAAATGTATTAAATTTAACTTAAGGATTGCTGTATATACCCTGCCTACTATGTATCAGAATGGGGGGATGGACTTCATGGAAAATACTCAAAAGTACTAAAATTGTGGAATAATGAATGGGACTGTTGAAACCAAAAAGAACACAATGAACATGTTTGTATGATAAGTACTCCTGTATCCTCTCATTCTCTCTTTAACAAGAACTACAACACAATGGAAGTTTTTTGGTTTGCGAGAAAAGCAAGGCAATGATCCCAAAACAACAGAGAACGCAAATGCAGGACAATAGGGAATTAAAAAAACCCCAGTCACCAGCATTATAAACATATCCGAAACGTCAGGCAGACAACAGAGCAGAACAGAATACAAACTGGTTGACGGCTCAGGTAAACACACTGTGACAATCTTGCACCAAACAGAGGCAATCTTAGAGTCAGAGAATACACAGACTAATGAACAGAAGACACATGATTGGAAAATGAGAAACAGGAGGAACACACCAGGTGATGATAGGTAACAGGTGAGGGGTGGGGTCAGAAGCATATGGAATCAGTAAACAAAGAAAAGCACATGGCAAAGAAAAACAAAACAAACGGCAAGTGCATGCATATGCACAACAGAAACATACAAATGAAACAGGGAACACACAGGTTGAGACTCCACTCTGGTGGAAGTCCTGACATAGACTAAGTGTGCAAATACAACCATCATCCTCCTGAGATCTGCAGAGCTTTGACATGGGTTTGGAGATAATACTTCTGCTCCCCACGGCAATTACTGTGAAACAGAGAGCAAGACAAAAACAGGAAACCCATTAATATTGCTTTTCCGGTGGGATTTTATTGTTATTAGCATACGCTAACAGTGGCAATTCAACATGAAGCAGGAGGTAAGATTCAACAAAAGCAGCTGAGTGACACCCTACCCAGAGAATACATTTTCCGTTTTGGTGTGATGTGTGACGATCTTGTAACTCTATGGTACTCAATCAGTCAATGGTGTAGAAAGAACATGATGGCGATCAGTGGGAATTGCTCAGTAGAGTTCGGCTACGTGGGAGTGGGAAAATAGATGTACCATTGACCATTCAAGGCATGTAATGTGTGATAAAGCGTGTTAGTTAGATGGATTTATTGTGTAAACAGGATAGCCATGCATTGTGAACAGGACTGCACTCTGTGGAGTAGTGGAGCCCTTTAATTGTGACACCTTGGAGCTTAACTCCTCACATTGAAGAATGCTACATGGGCTACATGCTACACTTTTTATGGCCACATATAGTCATATAGTCTTTGTCAAAGTACATTTTCTTAATTGTTTTTAATACAAAATTGTAAATTTGAACGCTAATTTCATGTAAAAACGTTCTCTGTCCACACTATTGTTTTCGCACCATTTTCCAAATGTTCTACGCCACACTAAAAATGCAAAAACGTCATAGAAGTAGTAGTTGTTGGTGGTGTCTGGAGGGCTAAACGGATATAATTTTCAAATGTACCTGGGTTTGCTGCTTGCGGCTATATTTAAACATATTATTATGATAGTGTATACCTCTGTCCCATCATGAATGTCAATGCTCTACATTTTGTATTGTTTTCAAACATATTCTATTTATTCATTCAATTCATATTTATATTCACAAAATGCTCAGGTTTAGTACAACAATATATCTGTTATAAAATCGCACTAATCATCAGATTCACTAGACACAAGGTAACTTCCAGGTCCTGCGTCATACCTTAATAGTGAACAGCCACCACATCCACAAACTCCAGTTCCTTGAATTCTCACTCCGAATACGACATACAACAAGCTTTTAGTCTATTGTTGCCAGAAACGTTCTCATTTAAGATAACAAAGTTTTCTTGGAATGGAAAATCTCACTCTTTATGCGGTGGTCATATTAGGCACCACTATGCGGCATGTTTAGTTTACTAAAGCATTGCTTTAGAAGGAAAATCAATTACTGATAGCTTTTTTCAGAGCTGGATCACCTCTCCCAGGGCTTGACAGATCAACCTTTATAAACAACAAGTCTAGGTAATTGGTTTTGTGGTTGGTTGAAAATGTATGACTGGTTGATAATGATCAAAGAGAAAGCACTGGTTTAGTAGTCCACTGTTAAATGAGTGTCGATGTGTATGCTGTGTCGCATGTTATTTTGTTGGTTTGTGTTTGTAAATTCAAACTAAAATTATGAACATTATATAAACAATGCATCATGTAATCATGCAAGTCTGCTGTTAATACTGTATTCAGCATCATCCCACTTTATAATTAACATTCAGGGGCTCAGATTCAAATATCACTTTCCTTCACACACCACAGTGCACCACAGATTGTAGCAATCATCTTTGAGTTTAGCTTCTCGGGGAATAATTCCATTTGTCAAAGTTGCTGATTTGGAAGCTCAATGGAGAGAATGAGAAATAGAAAAAAAATGAGAAAAAAAAAACTGGCTGCTCTCTTGCAACTGATTTTATGAAGGACTGCCCAGAGCATTTATATAAATAATACCTACACTCTCCAAAGTTAGTGGTAGAATTGCAATGTAACGATCCCAACTGTCATTTATGCAGTGACATTCAGATATTGTGGATTATAATGAAAGGCGTGAGCAGCTTGGATTATCAGGGAATATGAAACTATTGTACTTGACTTGTACTCCAACCTGAGATTGAAAACACTTGAAATATTCATACAAATGGACCAATGGTTGTGTGGTTAGAAGATGAATGAAGCAGTTATAACTAATTAGATCAGGTCAGCTGATCCTACTGAGCCCTCCCCCTCTCTGTATGATGTCTAGATTGCTAGATTAATAAAGCTGGACAACTTCTGATTTCATCATGAGAAAGCTTCCTGGAAACTGGATACTGCAATCCATTGTTTCCCCTAAGTGACTAAGTGCTAAAATAGATTGCCCCAGTTGAAAAATGGCAAACTAAGTTCATAAGCTACTATGGAATCACTGGGAAGTTGAAGTAGAGTATGTTTGGAGCATAGAGAATGCAATGAGAATGACTCAGATTATGACTGCGAGAAGAGGCAGAGATGTGTTCACAGAGACATGTACACGTATTGGAAAAGTTGGAGTCTGACCCAAGGGGAAAGCTTTGAACTTCTTGGGGAAAAAAAAACAAGTTTGCATGCTGTACATGTTGAACAGCGCCAGGGAGTCAGTGCATAGTCAGTATATAATCAGTATATACCTGAGGAATCACTGGTGGAGGCAGCATACATAGCAGATAAAAAGACTGCTGACATCTGCAGCCACCCTGTCTGAAAGCTTAAGCTATTCATGGACAGTATTGTCACAGTTGAAGGATGGGTGCCCTTCACTCTGGCTTTTATATTGGCTGGAAATAGTGCATCCAAATTTAGGGAGAATATATAAATATGAAAATATAAACGTTGTTGCATGACAACTGCACCCCTGAAAATTGGCTGGGTTCAAATGGAATGACCGAACTGTGAACTTGCAGATTTTCTTTGAAATCCTCTGAAAGTTCACCCTTAATGTTGTTAGAATTTCTGAAGTCATTTTCCTCTTTCTAATGGGGTACAATTTTGTTCAACATTTACAAGCTTTCAGCTGCATTTGAAGGGACCAGAGGGATAAATAAACTTTTCTGGACCTTACCCTAATTCGCCTCTGAGAACCCCGGCTAGCTCTTCAGCTTGGAGAGACTCTGATGGCTTCTTCTCTAATTGAGTTGCATATTTGCATCTTCAGACCCCTGAACATGGCTGTGGGGTTAACAAGAGTCAACATTTCATAACACTGCCTACTCTACCAAATGACTTTCAAATAACTCCAGGGATAGCTTGATCTCTGATAGGAAAACACTTAATTAAAAAATGTCTATTTACTTTTAAACATCCTGAGTGTGTTGGGAGAGTAAAAACTCTATCCTATAAATATCCTTCACATGAATATATGAACACATTGGGCTCTAAATTCATCGATGGGCAACGTGACAAAGTCCACACTGCATGACAAGCTAATTTAATAACGTGGCAAAATCGTTTTACTTAATAAGATGTGCAAACATAGGAGGGTCAGTGCCATATATAAATTAGTTTCTTCCAACCAGCTCTTTTTCTGTGAAACTTCTAAATGATTTCACGTTGGGTTTTCCGTACAAGAACCTCTATCTCCTCTGTTGTAAATTGTTACGTTCGCGACCAGACATTTATTGTTTGCCTTTTTGTACAACCATTACTGAGCTCCATGTCAACATTAATGCGGTAGGGTTAAATCAGTGTGATTGGCTAATAAAGAATGATTTCATTGCCACATCCACTATTTACTCAACCCATTTATATTTGATTGCACCCTGCTTTGTGTCAATGAGATTAGCAAAAATAGGTGTCCCCGTCTGTTGTCACTGTGCAGTCGCTAATTCACAAAGCACACTTACAGTGCTCTTTGCCCTATGAAATTCTGGTTGTAGCTTCTACTGGACGAAGCAATTGAACCACTAACAACCCATAATGTCCATATTCAGATGACAATTACCAATTTATGGCTTTATTGGATAAAAAACTCCACACATTTGGTATGTGTGATACCAAAAGGTTTTCATCATTGTAAACATATGCAAAAGGTTATCGGTTAGATCACTTTGTTCCATGTATTTGTTCTAATGTGAATAGTTCTGGGCGTGTGATTGATCGCAGGGACAGGTAGAGCTATTAAATGTTTGTTCTCCTGCTCCTTGGTGTGAGTTATACGCACTTCTGCCGGGTGACACTGAAACAACAGACAGCTGCTGTTTGCCTGGCTTTCCAATCATCCATCACGGGGTCGAGATAGATTACTCTGGGCATCTCAGGACACTTCCTGTTTCTACAGGGGTTGGGGCTCCACACTGCAAAGAGAGTGCTCCTGCCTCGCAGACCTACGGCTAGCTCCCCCACCTCAGAGTACTGTGTCACTGTCCAAACCCAATCTTAGTATTGTGTCTATGGGTTTTCCCCTTGCCCCAGTATTTCCTATTCTCTGAGTTTCTACCTGAGTACACCATCTGTCCTGCTGGGTGGTTTAATGGTATTCTATGTCTGATGGTTGTGTGTGTGTGTGTGTGCACACGAGTGTGTGTTTGAGCGCACTTGTGTGTGTGTGTGTGTGTGTGTGTGTGTGCTCGAGTGTGTGTTTGAGCTCACTTGTGTGTGTGTGTGTGAAAAAGAGAGAGAGAGAGAGAGAGAGAGAGAAGTGTCCCGTATCAAGCTCTTAACCTCTGTTTCTTGCTCACCCCCTCTAGCCTGAAACCAACCATACCCTCAACTCATTACATTTGAACACTACAAGTTAGCTTTTTCTAGCCCTGTGACTCATGACCCAAATATGCCACTATACTTGGGTGTCAATGACCTTTTCAGATGGAGATTAGGTAATAAATCACCATGTAGTTACCCATGCAGTCACTTCAGGCGGTGCAGAACACATCCAGCTGGAAAATGAGCTACTGTGCCTTTAAGGCCTCGTGGAGCTTGCGTCGCCATGGCAGCTGTCCATCATCACAACAGCCCAATTCCATTGCTTCAAATACCACTTTCTCAGTGATGTTGACAAGCGTTGCAGTTTTATGTTGTCTGCGAAGCCGTGTGCCTTGCTTTAAACAATCCACTTAAGAACGCCGTAAATCAGCCCAACTCAGCTCTGAGGAAGAACCAAAACGGTGACAGACGGGAAAATAAAAAACACCAGGATTTATGAGAAATGTGAGATAGGACACTTACCCTTCCCAAATCAAATACTGTTTCCTACCACAGTTCCTTTAAGTATAAAATATGTGCAATGGCCCCAACCAAGGCAGGGGTAACGTGCTGGGGGGAAGCCGGAGTCTCTCCCAGAAGGGGCATTCTTAGGAGATGAATGGAGATGGGTCACGGTGGAGCTGAGTGCTTTATGATGTGTGTGTTCTCCCTGCATTGGATGGGACAGCTGTGGGACTGAGACAGCTCAGGTGGGGGACAGACTGACAGCTGTGATGCAGCAGCCCATGAGTCAAGGCCACGGCTGTCTACGGTGGCGCCCGTTTGAAAGCCTCCAGTCGTCCAGATGGTTCTGTTCTTCTGTAAATACCCATCTACAGAATGCTTCTTTGTGGATGAGAAGTGCCATTGAATCCCCATACGTCTGGTCAAGCCCACGTTCAGAGACGTATTTCTCCTGTAAACTCCTCACCTTCCACGCCAAAACAGAGACAGTAATTTGACATTGAAAAGTACTGACAGACTTGCAGCGTAAAAAACCCACAATGAAAAAGTCTGACGTGAAGAAACAAAGAAATGATTGAAAAAGCACATCAGAATAAATAAAAAAAAACCATCATAACATATTTTCAGTACCCAAAGTTAATTCATTTCAATACAAGTGTTTCAATGCCAGTGTTCTGATTTTTCAGTTTATTTATTTATTTTTTCACCGATGCTGATTTTGTTTTTTTTCAATGCCAAACTTAAAATCTCTGTTTTAGCTCCATACGGATATAAATGTGTTTTTGTGTGGATGTATATAAAATACACATGTGAAATCCAAGCAATAACGGCTGTGGACTGGAGTAGGCTGTAAACCTAGTTTGAATGTTGGCAAGAGAAGTTTCAATAAAGTATCTGTGCAAGCATATACTGTAAGTGAAAGTTCCAAAAATCTGGAAGAGCACACTGTATATCTGTGATATACAGCACTTGTGTGAATGTGTTTTCCGCCTTTGTGTGTCATGTGTAGTCGCCTGAGAAGGTTTCTTGTCCCGTCAGCAGTCTTGTTGAGTGGGGGCGAGCTGTCCTCCCTGTGATCCATGTCCCACTGAGCTGTTGATCTGGCCTGAGGGTCAGGGCTCTCTGTCACATGCTGCCTGATTCTGATTCATGGGACACAGCCGTGCCAAAAGTGCTGAATTTTGCCCTGGAAGTGTGATGACGGCTCAGTGAGTGAAGAGAGGAAGAGGGTAAGGGGGGGTGGGCAGTCTCGGCTGCTAGCGCTGCCACCTTTATTCTGTTTTATTCATGTCACCTGCGATCCTCAATCAAGCGCATCTTAATTTTTTTGTAACTCTCACTCAGGATTTGTGTGAGCGAGAATGAGAAATCACCCTCTTAGTTCCATCACCAGCTGCAGAGCTAGAGAGGCAGGCACTCCAGAGAGGCAGGCACCGTGGCTGTGGTTTCACCATTCAGCAGCACAGCACGTTTGAAGCTTCACTGCCATGGACACTTTACCCCCATGTGGTTTTACAGTGACGTGCTCCAGCATTACAAGGAGAGTCCAAATTAATGATTTGCCCTCTTTTGCATGTAGAGGCAGTAAAGTTAATGTAATGTTGCAGGTTTGTCTGTATATTTCTTATGCGGGCGATGGTGTGTGACTGAGATGTTGTTACGCCATATAGACTTAATTACTGTAAGTGTGTGTTTTCCAGAGGCGATTAAACACATTTAATAGCTGTTGTTAAACTTAGCTGCATTTGTTCTATACCACACTATGACAGCAGGCCAGAGTTATGCTAGTGAATTCATCCTCTTTGCTAATATAGATGCCATGTAGCAACATGTAGCGACTTGGTAATTGAAAGTAAGTCTAAAGCAGGGGAAATTAAACAAGTTTTATTTCCCTGATAAACAGTTTGATCTTGACATGAGTGGCCATCTAAATAGATATGAATCTGCTCTGCCAGTCCGGTAAATAAAATATGAACCATCGATTGGTGTGATCCAGGAATCGTTAGCTAAGGCAGGAAATGAACGCGTGCGGCTGCAAACTCGGAGGACAAGGAGCTAATGCAACATTTTACAGCTGATGAATGGAGCCGGACCCCCCTCTGTGCTAAATAAAAGATTAGGTGGCATGCTGCAGACGGCTAATGTTATTAACGTCATTGATCTGGGCACTGGGTGATGGATGGCGCAATGGTGAGGAGCGTAGGAGTGGCTACCTGACCGGTGGTGCCACTGGAGGATGCATATACCCGGGCTCTCGGTGCAGTTCTGCCCGCCGGTCATAAACGCACATCCATACGCAAGCACACACAGTACTGGGTTATGAGCTCTGAGAGTATCCAGTTGTCCCATGCCTGCTGTTCCAAAGTGATTCAATGTGACCAAACTTTTATAGAAATGTACACATGAAGAGCAGCAGTGTTTTGCTCTCCACGACTGCAACTTTGTGAGGAGAGAGAGAGGGTGGAGAGAGGGAACGAGCACAGTCATTTTCAAGTTGATTCTTTGGTGCACCGTAGCACGCAGGCCCGTTAATCGATCTGAGCCACCTGTCATCTCTGTGTGTAACGATGCAGCACATCCTCTGGGGTAAAGACTGGGAGTTACTTGAGCCTCCCACACTAGGCCACAATGAACTAAATCAACATCCCTCATCAGCACTCTCTACTCTGACTTTTGGCAGAACCGGGACGCAGAAAGGCAGGCAGAAGTCAAAGACAGAGAGAAAAACAAAAAGTATATAAACAAACAAACAAACAAACAAAAACAAACTAACAAACAAAATAAGAGCCTTCTGTAGGCAGCTGAGATAAGAAGATTTTTCACAGCCAGGTACATATGATCCTGGCATGATCAAAGTCCATTGTGTGTGTGCATATGGGTTGGATTCTGGGAGGAAGAGTAGCATCAGTGTATATCCTATCATAAGGGCCACTGATCCCTCACAGGAAGCCCTGCTAGCCTGCAGAGTAGGGGAATAGACTTGGAAAAGTTGAAGGACAGACACTTTTTTAAAGAAGTGTCCTTCTCTCTCTCTCTCTCCCTCTTTCTCACATCACACATACACACACATTGGGGAGAGTGGGGTAAGATGAGCCAGTAGGTACTCTGACCCACCACCTGTATCTATGCAACCGTACACAATTTTTGTCATGTGACCACATTTAATTCTCGGTTTTCATCGGTTTTCAGTGTAGCCTGGGGTTTTTTGGTAGCTGTGGGGCAAAATGAGCCAGAGCCTTTGGGGTAAGTTCAACCGTTGGTTCATTTTCCCCTCTCAAGTTTACATGAACTTAAGTCAAATATTTGGTATTTAAACAAGTGTTGCATCATAACAATACATAACTGACATTATATTTCATATTTAAGATGTAGCATAATACCTGTCCTGCCACGTTATTACAGAGTAAAAACAGATAGGGGCTCCAGAGTCATGTACTTGTAGCCCTAGTTTTTCTTTACCTCTTTGTGGATGAAGTAGAATCATCGCTCTTGTTTTGCCAATTTGAACAGCATTGTCCATACTTTCATTACATGCGGCAACTTGAGCAACACAAAACTTTTTTTGGACCCCATCATTTCTTGTCTATTTGAGTTGGGTACACTATTAAGGTTTCAGTTGATGGTACAGATCCTGAATTTGTGTTGTATGCATTCGTTTAATTCCTGTCTCGTACTCCCTTGGCTATAGATCGACTTAAAAAAACTGGCTCATTTTACCCCAGTCTTCCCTACACACCACAGTCTATCACACTGCTTCTCTATTTGCATTTCATGCTCCAAGTCTTGTATTTCAGAGAATCATCAGCTAAATTGGATCAATAGGTTGTTAGCACTTAGCTCGTTTTTGCCAAGTCTCCTTAACAACACACGGCACATTCACCGACTCACACATACACAACTCAGTTTTGCCTTTTAATGAGCCGTACCCCTCAGAGGTATAGTGTGATGTGTTAACTAAAAGAGGTGAGCTATTGCTACTCACATCATCTATAAGCAGCTATTCACTTCCTTGTATTGCTTGTGCTTGTATTGCATCAACAGATGCTACTTTGCCACAGGTAAGTCTTTATCAAAGGATGCACTCACACAGGTGCAAACAGGACTCAGACAGAAGAGCTGAATGACAATTTCAGACCCAGACACAGATGAACCGCCGTAAGATAAATCGCCACTCATGGAGCGCAATAAAATATTCAATTTAAAATGAAGACACGAGAATCCCCCCATCTTCACGCTTCTGAGCATGGCTTTCATAACAAGTAAATAAACTGTACTGTCGACCCTATTAGTCAAGCGCCACAGTCCTCCGTGACAGAGCTCATTGTGTCTTGGTGTTCCTCAGAGACAGAGAGAAAAGAGAGAGAGGTATTCCAATGAGTCGGATCGAGCAGAGCTGTGAGAAAAGCTGTGCGAACGAGGCTAAGAGGATCCGAGCTCTGCCTGCCCATTAATCTGATTGGCGAATCAGATGTATGGCTGAATTATTGATGCGCTGCCCTCATCAGTTACGGGAGGGTTCATTTATGTTAAGACAAATGAGGACAACAGCGAGTCAGTGGCTTTGCGTTGAGAGCAGTGGCTAACATGAACAGCCCATTTGTCTTGAACATTCCCCATGGAACGTGATTGCAGCGGAGAGAAAAAAAAAGGAAACCCAAAGGAAGATGGAGGTTTGTGATACACTGTTGTGCAAGTCAAGGTGGAGGGGTGCACATTTGTAATACCACATTCACACCGCCAGTGTCGTGTAACGGAGTTACGTAATTAAATGACAAAATAAATGTAATTAAATTACAGTTACTAATCAAAATGTTGGTATTACAAATGGACACAGTATGGAGACATGTATGGTTAATTTGGTTTCTTTGGTTAATGTGATGAGGTCCTATCATGTCAAAGAAATAGCGATATTTTCAACTCAACCGATAAAATATGAGTTGTCTGTGTCTCCAAAGGGCCAAACAGAAAACAAAAAATGAATGCGAGTGAATCAGCAGTGTGTATAGAACAATACACTTGGCCATGATTTATTTCCCTGCTACAGAACTTGTGTGGTTTGACAAGGGCTTTTTTGTGTATTTGTCTGGTCTGGTCTTTCCTCTCACCTGGTTGAGTGTGTTCCTTTCCAAGTGCTGTCCCACGGTGCAGGCTTATTGTTAAGACTAATATGCTCTTGTGTTGTCATCTGTCGCTAATATGCCTCCAAACCAGCACAGCAGCACACCCTCGAAAGCCTTTACATTTTAATGAAAAGCATTCCTGGAGGTTAAGTAAGCCCTCAGAGAGGGGGGGGGGGGGGGTGTTAGATGAGAGGGAGATACGTCAAGGCAAAGGAACAGGAAGAGGCCTGGGTGTTTATTGTATGTAACAGGGAGAGTCGGCCAAGGTTATAGAAATATATTGCTTATGGAGCTCTGGCCTGCTGCTTCATCAGGACAATATTGAGCAATAAGATTGCATACCCAAGCCTAGCCAAGCAGAGTCCAGACCCTTGACAGACAACAAGATAAAAAAGGGAGGACTTTGTTTATTTACTTGCTGTTTATATTTGAACCACCATGTGACAATGTGAAGGAGACTGCTGTCTTATTCCAATTCTGATGACCAGCTATCAGTGTTGTGCATTGATCTCGAACTGACATTTCATTTCCTCTGTCATATTCATGCTGCTTTATTATGCTGACCTTATGTCGCCTCACTCTGCATGCAAATAAACTATATGAAGAGTATAATGTTATGCGGCCATTTTTGCCACTTCAATGCAAGCCATTTCATGGATAATTTGCAGAAACAAGTGCATGGTTTGATCCGCCTCATCTGCATCTAGTTATAAAACATGTTTAAATTTAGAGGAATAAATTAAATTGTACTGTTCACTATAGGCTTGAGACCAAGGTAACAATCTGAATAGGGTGGAATATGTCCATGAAACAGAAGTTGAATGAAAAGCAGAGAGGAAAGTTTTGAGTTCACAACAAGCTTTCTAAGGTTTGAGGGTCAGTGGGCTGAGTCTATACTGATTCTTTCCCTGCTGTGAACACATCTTAGATCAGCCCATGCCAACCCTTCCCTCTCTCTTCCAATTAACACGGAAAGTCATTAGTCTTGATTAGAGGAAGGGAATTTACATTTTCCATCACCTTCTGATGGTGTTATAAAATCTCATGGGTAGCTCTGATGCCCAACATCCAGAGAGAGTTCTAATGAGGATGGATTTATTGCGTGTCCTACCTGGCATTTGCAAATATATTGGTGGAACATAATGGACATGTGGCATATGAAGGACACATCTCTGAAGGACGGATTGTTACAAGCAATACATCCCCATGTATGTTCAAATAAGCTCTTGGCCATTAGCCTTGTACCGGCACAGATGGAGTCTCTTATGACCTTTTCCAAATCCAGTAACCCATCCAGGTCATGCTCTGTTTCATACTCAAAATGATTAT
Organism: Clupea harengus; assembly: GCF_900700415.2. Classification (NCBI taxonomy): domain Eukaryota; kingdom Metazoa; phylum Chordata; class Actinopteri; order Clupeiformes; family Clupeidae; genus Clupea; species Clupea harengus. The sequence continues at coordinate 17,405,719 of NC_045160.1, forward strand.
GAAGCACAAAAGGTCAAGTCAAACAATGTTTTACTGTGACAGTTATATTCTTCCTTTTACCTTAAAACAAAAAGATGTGTTAATGTTACTTAAAGTTGTATTTGCTAGTCTGCATAGCCCAGCTCCTCATCTTTGCCACGTTCAGCTTCGCCTGTCATACCTGGCGGTGTTTCTTCAAAAAATTTTGGGCCAGAAATTTGGCCATTGCTTCTCTGCTCCTTTCATTTTCTAGTTCTCCTTTTACTCTGGCTTTTTCGAGCCCCTGATTGTTGGTGACTCAGCATTTTGCACATCTGACTGGCCAAGTGTTTTGACAATAACAGTGAGGGGTGGGGTATCAGATGACAAGTTGGTCTTGGGCACTGATGACTCGGACTTGGACTCGGTCTCGAGCACTAACGGCATTCAGACTCAAAGTTCGAGACGAGGTGGGGCTAGTTGATAAGTCGGTATTTTAAGGTACACTGATATATTTATCAATCAAGATATAGGATGAGGCAATACCATTTACACCAATATAGTTTGATGTTGTGTTACATAACCCGTTTTTTTCCCCATAAAGCTGGTAGTGTTTGCTCCTCTCATCATCTCTCTCACAATCTCTGCACAACCCTTCAAGTCCTTTTGACATCATAGTGGCCAGCGATTCACGGAATGTTTCCATGAATGTAAAGAGTTGTAAACGGTATTATTGACATACAGTATTTGTACACCTTGTCAATAAAGTGAGTAGACCCTAACTATATGTGTATAACTATGTTGAGAAATGTTCACGTTTTTATGTGTTATCTCTGCCAGTCACCAATATAAGAAAGTGGAGGTTTGGTGTTAATATGTTAAATTAGCCAGCTAACAGTATAATAAATTCAGCTATGCCTGTGAACCCATTTGCTTATTGCTTATTTGCTTATATTTCCCACCGCAAAACAGCTCAGAATGTGAACTATCACCAATGGAAGCAGCCACAGTTCTCCAGTAAAGAAGGGACTCAATCATTATTGGAAATTGAGCTTGTATTTTCCAAGTCAGATGGCATTTTGAACTTTGGCAACAGGTCTAATTAGCTAACTGTTAGCTAGTGAAGCTAACATGGTTTGTCAGCCATCTTCAGTCACAGCACTACACATTTTTATCATTATAACAGACAAAATACAGAAGACAACAACAACAGATACTTCAATTAACTTTATTTAATGAAGATCACATTTTCTTTATTCCTGATTAATCCATCTAGCAGTTTATTAATGATTCGGATTCTGACTAGTCTCTGACTCAGGTAATGGGGACTTGACTTGGACTTCTGCTTTACTGACTCGACTACAACACTGGTAAATAGTTAAAAATTGTATTTTCAGTTATAAAAGTGAATGTGTAAATTAAACCATAGACTATTGCATGCCCCCCCCAGGCTTGGGCTGGGGTCACCTGTACCCTTTGACCAAAAGTGACAGCAGGCATGGGTTTGCGTATGTTGATGTCTGTCTGTTTCTGCGGGCCTTGAATAAAGTCCTTCCAGGCATATTCCTATGAGAAATTACATTATCTTTTCCCCCTGACAATGCAGAAAAGTTAAATGAAGCAAACATTTCTCGGCACTATCTCCCAACTGGGACAGATTCACACCAGTGCTAATGGGACGCTCTTTTGTTCATTTGATTCTCTTTAGGACAATCTTATTTATTTATTTATTTATTTATTTATATACATATATTTTCTTCCAGAGGGCATGCTGCACAAGGTTAAACTCAATACTAAATTAATGAATCTCGTTAATGCTTTAAATACCCATCCCATAATATGAACTGCTATGTTGCTTTATCTTGCTCTGCACATGAGCGAGAACCAGTCAGGGCGGTGCAGGGAACGCTGAGAGATAAAGACAATCGTGAAGACGGGGAGGAAAGGAATAACATTAGTTCATCCAATCTGCACAGCATTGTATAAGGAGACCAGTGCTTTACAATAATGTTTAAGTGTTCAACTTTATCTGCGTTTATTTATTTTCATTGGTGTGTTCAGCTGTTTGTAATGTTTACTCAACACAAGCAAGATAAAGGGGTGTAATAAAGTCAAATGTAAATGCAGCCTATTAGCTCAGAGCCTTTTAAGAACTGAACGCGGTGTTGTGCGTAACCTCTAGACCTTACTGCAACTTTTGTGTATTCTGTTCACAAGGCCGCATCATGAGCAAGTGGTTCTGCAGATAACGACAATGAGTGACCCTGATCCATCACTGCCTCGTTACAATCAGCTGAGACCTACGTAAGTACCATGCATGACGCACATAAATTTGCCTTATTGGTCTTTCACGTGAATTGACTGATGAGTTGTAATATCTGTGAATAAGGGAATGGCCGTGCACATTAACTAGCTGCAGTTAAGCTGGAGGCATTGGTGAAGCGGGGTCTAGAATGTGTAATGCTCCAGCCTCCCTTTGCCACACAGACAGCCTATAAACCAGCTCTTATTATCGACAGTTCCTACTAAATCCATCAATAAAGGAGACGCCTCTTTTGCTCATTTGCAAGATCCTTAACTCTCCTCCTCCTCCTCTTACTCCTCTTTTTTTGTCTCTCTCTATCACTAATATGAACAGGAGATAAATCCAGTTAATGTTGCTATTACTCAGGAGTTAATATGCTCCCTGCAAATGCATTGGGAAATATAAGTGCCTCTACGATTTGGCTTAAGAGAGTCAAAGGAGCCAGAATTAACAGTCTGTGGTGACAGCTCCTCCAGTCCCCTGTGGGTTAGTTTGACGCTGACTGTTCGACACATGGGAAAGGCCACAAATCAGGGCTTAATTATTCATACATGGAGCCCACAAGCTAAGATCAACTGGTGATTGGGGCTGGTTGGAGGCCCCACACAAATGTCTGATGTAGGATCAGATGGAGTCTCTGTGTTCATGAAGACAACCCCACAAGGCACAGCCATCAAGTTGCTCTCGGCAGCAACAACAACTTGGGGTTGTACACGTTCCTGCACCACACACACTGTTATATTTATAAGGTTTCTTGCTTTTGTGAGCCGTCATTCACAAGCACTTTATGTGTCCAAGGTATCATAGTAGTCAGATAGCTTAGCAGCTTGATGTGAACATGCTGCGGTCTCATTGGGTCCTAAAGATTCAGACTTGGATAGATGCCACTGCATTTGAGCATAACTGTTACAGGTAATTTTATTGTATTCCCTCATTTTATCTTTTTACATTATTGCTTGCTTGTCCCATAATGACTGTGATTCACAGGGTAGAAATCATAATGTTTATTGTTTATTATTATTTAGTATTGTTATCATCGTGTCTCTGAAGTCTGAGGACTACGTACAGGTAATGTTGGTGCTAATGTATAGTTGTCCTTATGCACATAAGGGAGCAGTGGCAAGCGCATATACAGAAGTAATGCTATAGCCAGCCATGCTAAAAATATCACCATACAGGAAACTGGCAGATCTTAATCCAGTGGCAGTGTGTTGATCTGATTAAACATGATATGTGGAAAGTATCACAGAGTCTAGAGTACTAAAGCAGTACTATTCCTGGGGAATTTCCTGTGTACACTCACACTTTTGATTCCACTTATGAAATAAAAACAAGTGGTTTCTTCGCTTCTAAATACTTAGTCCAGAATGGTTAAGAATCAGCACTCAGAGCTGTAGATGTAGTAGTATGTACCCTGGAGGGCGCAACGCAAAAAGTGACTTGGCTAGTCTGCAGAAAGCGCACACTGTGTCTTTTCATTTTACGCTGAATGTACGAAACTTGCGGCTGATGGTGAATCAATGCCTGTCACCGCCCACTAACCTAAAATTGCGGCACTCGCGATGGAATGGAATCACGAATGGAAGCGCAATTGAATGGAATCATGGAATAAAAGACATAGACATAAAACATAAAAGGAAACAAAAGTCAAATGGATATCCATACTAATGATCTGTCATCAAACAGAGCGATATTACAGGGCCCTAATTGTACACCTATTCAAAAAATACAATACGCGTTTGAGCAGTATAACAAAATCAATGCTGTTGTAAAGGGAAGTGATGGCAGAGATGGCGAGACATAAAAAGGCGAACAGAACAAAAGGCTGCTTTGAACGTGGCACAAATCTGATGCTCGCAATACTGCTTCTAGATTACACCTGCTTTTAAAAGGCGGAAAAATATTCACCGCAAAAACTGACACATGCTCTTCCCCTCAGTTTTCACACATACCACGGAATGTCATCACCCTCTCGGTGCGCATCTCCTCCCATAAATGCATATGCACAGGCAGGGAAAGCACAACTTGTCCTTGCTCCTGAAAAAATGCTTGTGTAAAACACAAGTAAACATGGCAGGAAGGCCTCGTATGGGTACACTAAAGCCCTGATGTAGTTGCAACCATTCCAATTTGGAACCCAAGGAAACACCGCAAAGAATGCTTTTGTCCTGCCAGTTCAGATTCCATTAGAATATTCTGATAAGCAACCTGACTAAGTAAAATGTTACTGAATCGTAGAGAAAGGCATGTTTTTTTGTGTGTCTCTGCTGAAGCTCCTACTAGCAGCAGCTGAAAAAGGCAACGGCATTGTATGAAATGGCCTATTGATGTGGACCTCTAGTTTTCTAAATGAGATCAGGGAACAAGCAGAAGGAGGGAGCTCTAGAAGCACCAAGGCACAGAGAGGAAAAGATCAATACATGTTTCTGATCAATGTGCATCATCCGTGACTGTATAGATTAATTACAGTTGAAACTTAAAAGTCTTTGTTTCCATGGCTGTAAAGTGATAAAAAGATAGCACAATTGAATTCTGTGTGAGGTTATTTTCCAAAGAAGGTCGTTGCCCTGTTTCGAACAGATGATACGTTGTTGTTTTTTCGTTATTATTTCTTCTATTTGCGCCCACACACTGTTTCTTTCAAGAGCAGAGAATGCACACCAAGCTTGTGAATTGTCAGTCTGTGTGCATCAACTGAAACAAGTAAAGCCATTATTTTGAATCATAAGAGACTTCATAGACATTCCTCTGGAGTTATTTAAAGCCTGAAACTCACTGCAACAAATAGCACATCATTCATGTCAACAATAGTCATCGTGACTGGCTTCTGGCTGTCCTAAGGATGACCCCACACTGAAAAATGTTCCTCTGTAATGGTGCATTCCCGTAATTTCCTAGAAATTAGAGCACTAGATGAAAATAGTGTTTAAATTGCCTTGGTTGACTCAGGTGTTGCCAAATCGCTTGGCATGCTTTTCTGCTTGGTTTGAAGATCAATGGACTACGTCAGAAAGAAAGTGCCATTCCGAGTGGAAAACAGACGTCCCATGATGCAACAGCTGGTGGGTTCCCTCGTTCATTTGCATAATGGATCCAGTACTCCCCATGGCCTCCCTGGGAGGAAGATTACTCCCAATCCCTGTTGATTGCTGCCATGGAGTAACTCATAATGCCCTGGATGAAGAGGCTTTTGGGGGAAAAGCTTTCAGTGTGAGGCCAGGCGGAGGGAAAGGAGGTTTAGGAGGCAGTTTATCACAATCTGGGCGACTCCTTTCGGTCTGTGGAAGTTCCGCTTTTTTTTTAGAATAAGAGGCAGTGAGGTGGAGTCCACCTGCAGTGAGTCTGCAGATTACACACCAGCTGGAGGATATCCCATTTGGTATGAGGTGTGGGGCATCTCAGCCGCCTTTGGATTGCTTTCCTCCGCATGCCTTGGTGCCGTTTTTTGGTTGCCTTGTAAACAGTGTTGTGATAAGCGTGCAGGATTTCTAGTTACTTATGAAAGATATAGGCAAAGGGTAGGGAGAGGCATCGTGAAAAGGCTTTACTGAATCAAAAGTCATGGGTCGAGTTTGTTTAATTTACACACAATATTAATTGCAACAGGTCATTTAAGATTGTGGAGGTCATTCATTTGTGATGTCATGTTTTTGCTGTGCTGCTTGCTGTCCCAGACATTCAAAAAGTCAACTCCAGTGGCACCGATGAGCTATGGACGTCTCAAATGGGGTCACAGTAAATGTCGGGTAAGCATTTTTTTTTGGGGGGGGGGGGCTGGAGTGAGTGGGCCTGCAGAGGGGAGGTGCTCCACCCCTGTCAGAGAGGTGATGGAGAGGTGCCTGTGTGACTGACCCTCTGGTGAGGTCACACCAGCATCACAGTAAAAACCGCAGGCGCTAAATTAATCACCGGAAAAGCCGGCTGATCAGCAGAACCACCCGCCATCAGTCTCCCACTTACCCTTTCCCCTCACCGTGCTGTAATTGAGAATATGTTTTGTGGCTACTTTTTAAATTGCATTAGGTCATAGGTTTGAGAGCGAGTGCACTGTTTGTTTGGCTGTAAGCTGAAATGACAGACCACCCCATGGAAGGAAGCGCATGGGATTTGTAGTCACATAGATGGCATTATGTGAGAAGGAATTCTGACACTAAACACATAGAGAAGTACAAACACGGCAACCTGTGTTGCAAGTGCATTATGCCAGTTTTGATTTAAAGCACCACCGTTGAGTACAGACTCAGAAGGTTAATTTCCTTCCCTTTCATAACATATCTCTCCCTTTACATTCCTGTGGTGTGGGCGCTTTAATATTCCTTCATTTACAAGAAGACTCTTAACACTGACACGGTCATAACATATGCCATGTCCACTTATGGGAGTTCATCTCATGCTAATGCTTAAAATCAACAATATGAAAGAATGATTGAATTCGCCTGTATACTAATAACTAGCATTAAACTAAAACTACAATTAATGTATAGGCTAAATACTGTGTCATGGACTCAGTTCCACAATCCACTCTGCTCCTTCAAGTTCTCTCTCTCAGCATGCTCAATCATCTGAATTATAGTTTCACCTGCTCTGTTTTTGGACTATTCAAACCCTGCCGTTGGGTTATGTGCCCTGTTAGATATTGGTTGATTTTGTCACTTCCTTCCATGCTTTATTCAAATATTACTCCTGTAATTCTGTGTTGTGCTTTCTCCCGTGTTCCTTCCTGTTGTTTATTCTCCCTGCCCTGCTACCTCTGTTTATGTTTTTGAATTGACTTTTCTCGACTTTGATCTTGGACTGTTTTTTGACTACTCTTCTTGGATTGCCCCTTGCTACGGAATAAATGTTTCTGCAATTGGATCTAGTTTGTGTTGCATCATTACAGACAGAAATTGCCCCCTCCAGGTTCACAGTGGATCAGTGCCATCTGCATGGATACACTTGTCTTTAATGCCCACTAAATGCATAATATATTCAGTTTGAACAGCAATAAAAACTGAATCCTGAAAACAATTTGTTTTGTTGCAATTTGCCCGGGTGGAGACCATCCATCTATTTTGTTTTAATTGAAGACATGCTGATGTCAGTAGCCTAGCAGAGGTCGCACTCTGAAGAGCGTCTTCACATTTCTCCTCAGAGTTTGCATTCATTGAACTAATTGTGGAACTATATGGCCAGACTCACTACGCCTGAAACACTCTTTAGTGAATCATGTACAGGTATCTCCATGCCCAAATGAGGCATGTCATGTTACTATGTGAACTGCTTTATTCTATGCATGGATTACAAATGTTTTTTTGTTAGACCACAGCTCAGCATACACTGAGGGATAGTTCTACCAAGAAAATAATTTACCACATATTGTCCCTGTGGGTGTAGATCAGGGGTTTTCAAAGTGGGTGCCGCGGCACCCTGGGGTGCCGTGACGCATGCTCAGGGGTGCCGCGGAATGGCCCAAGGCTTGATCATTTAATGACATTTAAAAAAAAAAAAAACATAAAATCAATTTCAAAATTAATTTTATTGTAATTATATCAATTAAAATTGTATTCGCAGCACAAACAACAATAGTTTACAGTTGATTCAGGGCGTGACGTCAACAACAGTTCTTTCGTTGACTTCGTTCTTTATTCCGTATTGACAGCAGATGGAGGAGTGCAGGTAGGCGCAATGGATACGTTTTTAAAGAGAGTGCATCCACCTCCACAGGAACAGACTTCGGAATCGAAGTCAGCAAAAAGAAAATTGAGGCGTTATAACGACTCGTACCTCCAGTATGGGTTCACTTGGTGTGGTGAGGTAACGTGCCCCACACCAGTATGCTTGGTCTGCAGGGAGACGTTGGCTAATGCAGCCATGGTGCCTAGCAAGTTGGCAAGGCACCTGGAGACCAAGCACCCGGCACACCAGAACAAAGATATTGAATATTTCAAAAGGCTTAAAACACAGAATACCACACAGAGCGAACGTATGCTTTCTACTGTGCGTGTGTGTGAGAAGGCACAAAAAGCTAGTTTTTTAGTTGCCGTTTTGCTGGCTAAATCTAAAAAGCCACACACGTTAGCAGAGTCGCTCATATTACCAGCCTGCAAAAAAATGGTTGAGGTAATGCTAGGGCCAGATGCTGCAAAAGAAATTGATAAAATCCCCCTCTCTGATAACACGATCAAACGTCGCATTGATGATATGTCGGAGGACATGGAATCTGTGCTGAATGAGAAACTACGGCAAAGGGGGAAATTTGCGCTTCAAATAGACGAGTCCACTGATGCTAGTGGCCTTTGCCAGCTGATAGCTAACGTGAGATACGTGGATGAGGACAAATTTACAGAGAACTTTTTATTTTGCAAAGAACTGGACAACCATGCTACCGGAGATGAGATATTCAGGGTGACAGACGAGTACTTGACGAACCATGATCTCAGTTGGGATATGTGCGTAGGTGTTTGCACTGACGGGGCGGCCTCGATGACCGGTCGGGTCAAAGGCTTCATAACAAAAGCCAAGCAGAAGAATCCTACCATGGTAGCGACGCATTGCATGTTGCATCGGGAGGCTCTAACTGCAAAAACGATGCCTCCAGACCTGACGGATGTTTTGAATGAGGTCGTAAAAATAGTGAATTACGTTAAGTCACGTCCCCTTCAAACACGATTATTCACTACCCTCTGCAGTGAAATGGGTTCAGAACATCAGGGTCTCTTACTGCACACAGAAGTCAGGTGGTTATCGAGGGGGAGAACACTGGCCCGTGTTTATGAACTAAGAGAAGAGTTGCAGGCATTTGCGAGGGACCATGACCTTCCTTTCAAAGAGAACATAAATGATGACTTTTGGTGGCTTCAACTCGCTTACTTAGCTGACATGTTTGCCCACATGAATGAGCTAAATGCGAAAATGCAGGGGAGGAACGAAACTGTTCTGTCTGCAACAGACAAAATCAATGGATTTAGGTCAAAATTAGCTCTGTGGCGACAAAGAGTGGCTAAAAAAAACATCGACATGTTTCCACTGACAGCTACCAATACTACTGACAAGTCTGCAGTTTTTTTTTATTCAATATCTGCACATTTATCTGCCCTGGAGAAAAGATTTGAGACCTATTTCCCCCACAAAAACGAGGAATTTGATTGGGTTCGAGATCCATTTCACTCTCTTGCCACTGAATCAGCAGCGAGATGCCTGTCATCAGAAGGACAGGATGAGCTTGCTGAATTGCAAATGGACCGCACACTCAAGTTGCAACACAGTGAACTGTCTTTGGACACATTTTGGCTGCGTGTGGGTCAGGAATATCCCTCACTTTCAGAGAGTGCTATAAATGTGCTGATCCAATTCCCTACCTCCTACCTCTGTGAACTGGCTTTCTCCTCTCTCACATACATAAAGAATAAACTGAGGCAAAGGCTGTCAGTTGAACAGGACCTCCGTGTTGCACTGTCCACAATCCCTCCTCGCATTGACAAACTCTGCAGTCAGAGACAGGCACATGTGTCCCATTAAGTTTATAAGTTGTATAACTATATTTTTGTGAACTTTATATTGAAGGTTTGTTCCTGATATGTTTTGTTGCTGCCAGTTTATTTCTCGATTATTACCAATACGTATTTTGGCTGTGATATAGTTGTGAGAGGGACAGACGTTGTCTGTTCATATTCTGTTCACTATTTATTCAAAAGTTCTATTAAATGAGTTGAATTAAAGAGAGTGGTTCATTTGAATATAACAAAAATGAGATAAACCTCACCTTCTCAATGTAATGCCTATAATAAAAGCAGTTATAGCCTATTCAACATTATCACAAGGTTAAATCAAATGGCATAAAGTACAAATATGACACAAAGGAGGTTGAGAGTGAAAAGTAAAAAATAGGGGTGCCGTGGATGGAGAGAGATATGTTTAGGGGTGCCGTGAGCCAGAAAAGTTTGGGAACCACTGGTGTAGATAGATTATAAGATTGGAAGTATGCAAATCCCTATAACACATTGTACATGTGTTAACACAGCCAAATTATCTAATTTGAACATAACCTGAACAACATAATCATTCTTCTGTGGGAATGTCCCTTCATGAAAACTACCATCAGTGCATAGATCGCAAAAATATAAGGCTTGGAGGAGCTGACTATGCAAAATCTCGACGACAGGAAAGACACTGAGATTTGATTACATCATCTAGTAGTGTTATGACAGACAGATCTACTGTTGTGGGCAGAAAACATTTGAGTAAAATAGCATTGAGGATAATGCCCTTAACAGATGCACAACAAAGAGTATGTGAATTGCTTATACTGTGCTTTGACTGAAAAGAGAAATTCCCTCTGATACTAAATTAACAAGACCTTATTCCAACTTATCCAAACAGCTTTAGCCAAGATGCATCTGTTTGGACAAGCAGCAGTAAAGTCTTATTAATTGTGCATTACAGTGCAAGCTTCCTCTAATAATAATCCAATAATCAGATTTTAGTACCCGGCACCTATTAAATGATGAGGCGAACCCGGAGTAGACCACTTGGTTTGATTTGGTTTAAACTGCTTCATCCTCCTCACTATATTATAAGGTGATGATCAAAGGGGCTGACCTCCCATACACTCTCATGAGGGAATGCATTGCTTATGTTTTATGATGTCTTTTATCGCTTCAAACACACTCAATTTGGACTTGTAATTTAAAGTGAGTGGTATTACAGTGGCTGGATATATATACAGCATGTATGGAATCTAATTCACTGCAGTCTGGCTTGTTGAAACAAATACACCTCCTTTGCCAAACAATAATTACCTCCAGGTTGAAAGTGTACATGTTGGGGGGCACTGTGGCACAAACAGTAGCCCCGACCACATTTGGGCTTGACGACCTTGGAGGACACGGATTTGAATCTGGCCCGATGTCATTTCTCCTGTCCACTCCCCACTTCTTCTTCCACTCATTTTCTGTCCCACTCTTCACTAATCTATTAATTAAAGGCATAAAAGCCCAAAAACAAATCTTTAAAAAAAAAAAAAAAAGAAAGTGTACATGTTTCCCACTTTACAACGTACAGGTTAGAGGTTTTATGTTTATGATTGACTTAAAGAACACGATCACTAAAACTTTCTTTCACACGTCACTTCATCCAGTCTAATATACACCTAGGGGCTGCAACCTGTGTTCTGGGCTCTCATGAGTAACAACAGCAATCCTTTTTCATTGACAGAGTGCTTAAGCAGTTATCCTTAAGATTACATGCAGTGCTTGACGTGATTTAAAAATAGAATTCGTAAGCTTCTGGTTGATAGATTTGGACGGAAACAAAACGCCTCTCAGTGTCCTATATGACACCCAGAAGCTGCGTCCCACTTGATTAATTACAAAACAATTCAACCAAAGATATTCACACGGTTTAGACTTTGTAGTCCCAAGTCTGCTTTACTTGGTTCTGTAAGAATTTATGTACCATATATCATCAATATTATGTGCTTCCAATTCCTCTTCTAAAAGCCGGGGTTATTGTGGTTGGGTCCAAATGTTTCAATCGTGTGAGACATGCTCTACCAGTCAATCACATTTCGCAGTTGCTTCAGTCTTCAGCCAGTGTTGTGCACTTATGTCCTTAAACACTTCAGGATATGTGTTTATGTAATGACGCAAAATGGCAACAAAGAGGGAACTGCCTGTCTGCTGCTCGGAATGGGATTAAATGTCCTATACCACTTTTCATGCCAAAAGAAAGGTTGTCCCAGTTACTAGTGGATCTGTCTGTCTCTTGCCATTAGGTGCTGCATGTCAGCAAGACCACCAGATGAAAAGACCAAAGTCAGAATCACAGAACAATTAGGCAGAGAAAACGATCCAAAGTCACACAATCACACAAGCAGGCAAAAAGACACACACACACACACACACAGTTTATGTATCCAAATCACATTGGTCCAAAATGCCAAGATATAGAAAAAAAAATGTTTTGCATTCCAATATATTTGTATTTAAAGAAACATTCACTTGATTCTCATATTCAATGGGATCACTTTTTATTTTGTTGCAACAATGCTAGAAAAACGAATCACAGAAAGTGTTTAGGATCCACATGGGAGGATAAGACGTGTTTTGGCTGTAATGATGTGAAAACATTCCTGTGCATCAGGTAGAGGTTGCTGAGGGGCAGCACTGCCTGCAGCCTACTTGCTGATTTAGTCATGTACTTATAAACCACCACACCTCAGAGGCTCCAGTGCAATCCATACCTCTTTCTCCGCCCCTCATAAGCTCCAAATAATGGTTTGGGATCTATGGAATGTCCCCTGCTCTGCTAAATTGGAACAGATACTGCCAGAAGGCAAATCAACCTCCCCTGTGAGGGCAGCACAAACAAATATATAAAGGGGGGAAAAAAATACAAGATTTATCTAAATGTCGGCTTGTGCTCGGCGCGGTACCACCTGGGAAAGGGAAGACTATAGTAAGACATTATGAGCGACTCGATTTATAACACAGGGCTTTTGTAGTGGAGGAAGCAATGGGAGTGGCTGCTCTATGAAATCTCCTTCCTCCATCAAATTTGAGGAAGTTTATTGGAGAACATGGATCAGATTGTCAAAGTCTCACCCACAGGACCGAATTACTCAACGAGTACTTTGGCTCCGCGAACAACTTCCTTTCAACCCCATTGTTTTGCTGTGTTACGAGCTGCCGTGTGTGAGGATTATTGATGCCTGTGTCAAGGCTGTGGGTACTTTAAAGGTGTTCAGAAGAAGGCATTCAATTCTGTTATTATTGCTCATAGGTGAGTGGTTCCGTAGTTATGTGGTTGACAGTAAACTTATACACTGAACATAAATCTGAGGTCTTTCCTCATGGGGAACATAGACTTTACAGGCTCAATCTCTGAATGGGTATACACATTACTTATCCCTATGGATCTGATCACAAGCTCAATATTCATCATCACTGTGAAAAGTGGATCCTTACCATTAGAGTAATACCAACTCTTACCTAAACAGGAAGCGATTGTAACTGCCACGCTTGGTGACACTTGACACACACTTGACACACACACACACACACACACATTGTGCCCTCATCTGGCTGGGGAAGTGTAGCCTCAGATTCGAGACCCTGTGGCTGTTTATCAACAGTTGATTGTGCCACTCAGACAGTCTGACTCTGAGGAGCCCTTGCCCTTTCTGCTGCAGCGCTTATGAAGAACTCCATTGTTTTAGTGAGGAGCTTTGTGCACAACAGAGGCCCTTTTTTCCCCCTCATTGTGCTTGACAGCATGAGTGAAGAGGCAGCTATTTTTAAAATCATGTGGGTGCTACTGCTACCTAATAAACACTCACATTACACCAGCATCAGCAGCAGCAGAAAATAAGTGCTTTTAAGAATTAGAGATGCATTTCTCAAAGACAGTCGCCAGCCATGGCATACCATAACCTATGCAGTTATGTGGATACTAACACTTTGCCCTATGAAAGAGAGGTTTGACTCTGATGGATGAGCAGTACATATCATCTAACATTACCTAATGTAAGTTAACGGTTATTAAGCTAACGTTTATGTTTCGTAATGTAATAACAGGACTAAGTAACGTTAAACCTGTTAAAAGCCGTATTAGTGTGTTATTCTGATGTGAAGCCTATTTTAAAGTGTCATGTTAGTCCAAATTAATGGCAGAGACTCTCAAAGATGGACATACAATTCCCACTATGGGAGATAATGAAACACAAGAACTTCTCCCTTAAGTTATTAAATAGTGCACATCTATTTTGTGTTTGATTTAACGTTACAGGTCTAACATTACCCCGGAAATGGAGTGGAATTCCACCTCATGATGGAAAGCAAAAACCTGCTTTTTAAGACTAAATTTAGGCCTATTATGTTGTAAAATAAAAAGCAATTGTCTGAAGTCTTTCTGTCTAACTTGTTTTATTTGACAGTATAGACTAACTTCAGTTATGTTCTTAATATTAGAGATAATTAATATTAGGGTAAATTACCATATCCTTTAACTTTGTGCTGATAGGAGTAGGTGGGACTTTCAACTTGGGTTGACAAACAATTTGGGTTGTTTTCAATACAGCAATTTTTAGAATGTAAATACGCTAGCCTATGTAGCTAACGTTAGACTTGTTATGCAGTGTGTTCATGCTTCATAAACACAAGCAGATGCAGCCGCTGCACAGATTGAAATGATCAGTCAGATCACAAATCAATGTGAAGTCGATTAGCTGGGAAGCCCCCTACCTGGCTCAGGTAAATGCATACTGTTAGTCAGGAGGAATTCATGCCAGAGATGTAAATGTTTCTGTGTAGATGCTCCAGTATCTTATTAATGTATAATCTGAGCTGTTGAATTCAAATCCCTTTTCCCTCACATGTCTCCTGCAGTGATGCTGTGGTCATCCTGCTCTCTGGCTGTGCAGCGGCTCCCTGCAGATCCTCTTAACTCAGCTCAGGATATTCCTTCTGCAACAAACATTCCTTCTCAGGACATTCCTCTACAACCAACACAACTTCTTTATAAACATGTTTCAAGTTTGTCCATCATTTAGCTGGTAACCAATGTATTGTAGTAGGGGTGGGCGATATGGTCAAAATCTTCTATCACGGTATTTGTAATTTTATATCACGGTTAATTATACGTAGGGTGACCAGATTTGGGTTTTTGAAAAAGAGGACACTTCAGTGGTAGCAAAATGTGTCCAGACATTTATTTATTGACCCTTAACAACACTAAGGTGCAGAAACAATACTGCCTCAATAGGCTATTGGCCTAAGCAATAGTGGCCAGTATAGGCCTACTTTGTACTGAACTTTTCCATTGAATCTTTAAATAGTAAAATTAAAGCAAAGTGTAAAAACATAGTCCAGTGCTTATGTGTCTTTCAGTGGTTCTTTAATGTACTTTTAGAAGATAACTCAAGTGTTAAAACTTTCTTTTCAATGTGTGTCCATATGTTAACGCAATAGTGATGAGAAAAACATTTTCTTTATATGGCCACATTAAAATAAGAAAATTAAGAAGTTGGCCATTACACATAGACGCTCCATTGACCGCCTCAGCCCGTTGCTGCGACGTGCTAACGTCGCCGCCATATTGGTGAGGTGATGACCGGCCTGTAAACAGACGCAAGTAAATCATGGAGCTGCGTTTTTTCTGGATAAAAAGCAATATAGCGTTTAGATTTCTCGTTTTTATATTCAAGGGTTTATGATCTACGTGGAGTACCAAAAAAAGTTTTGTCTCCATGTAACTTAGAATCTCGTTGGTTTGGCTATAATCGCCGTAGACATACAGTACATACATGTATATGTCTATGATAATCGCTGCTAGACGCTCACTGTTCTTGTGCTCCCACAGCTCATTCACTTTGAAATACTGAAAAGAAAATCGAAATAGTGCATCTTTAACTACTAATATTTGACCATCATTGAGAAAAATGGAACAAAATCTGCAAATAAATGCTTACACTAGACACTTTTCAGTCCATATTTTTCAGTATATTGAATCTTTCCCAACAGTCGAGGATTACTCAACAAGTAGGCATGACAGTCCTTGCAGGTTATGTGCTTAAAAATTGTACTGGGTATCGTATTATACGGCTCTTCAGAATGTTCAAAAAAGTTCTGATGATTTGAATGGGCCACCCCAAGGTCTGTAATTTCTTTATTTTCACTGCTGCGAAAATGTAATGACCGCTGTCATTGGCAACGTTTTTTGTGCTTCTAATTCTTTCATATTAGTCCGGTCATTTAACGTAATGGAAAGTCATTGTAACTTGAAGTCAGCAAGTAATGGGTTGCTACGCAACACCTGAAACTTTAGAGTTCTATTTACCTGAAGAACAATTTTTTCTCAGCGAAAATCTCAAAACGGCAACAAAATCGTTAAAGAGGGATGATGTATAGTTCGGAGGTCATTATCTAAAAATAAATCGATTGGATTTCAGAGTGTACCGCGGTTGAAATGGTACGTTGCACGGTATATACCGTCATACTGCAGTGAGCATGTTGCCTTGTGTGTTTTGGGTGGTGTGAGTGATGTAGTTGTACACCAGAATGCAGTGTGAATGCGAGTCAGTGTGTTATGATTTATGTCCAAGTGTGGTGTTCTCTGATGTTTTGCCTGCCCTTGCCCTCTGCCTTCTCCCTGCATATAGTCAGTGCCCCTCTGCCATCTTGTATCAGTTCCTGCTTGTGCCTGAGTAGGTGGCAGAGAAGTCAAAGATGCAACTGAGTGATCACTAGAGTATTGTAGTTACACATTGATGCAAAGGTGACTCATCCCTTGTCCTTAATTCTTCTTTTAATGAGGCAGTTACTGAAAACAGTTGCTACAGCCTCTGTAAGATACTTCAGTCCAAATGTTAGATATGTCTGAATTTTCTCAGGTGAAATAGTGTTGGCAGACACAGCCTTTGATTTTGTACAGGTTTTTGCCCTTTCATCCTGTTCTGAGCCTAGTTCAAAGCAGCTCTGTTTTTCCATATTTTAATAAGGTAAATTAGAAATAGTTGATGGCATTAATTTTACACAAACGTGAAGCCCAGTCTAATAGGGATTAAGATTGATTCACTCAGATTGTTCTGAATTAAAAAGTTTACTGCAAGATATACCCTTTGTGTGTGACACAGAATTGCCCCCCGCCAGCCAATCAGACAGACACTGAGTCTGGCATTTACTCCCAGGTAGCCCTAGACACAAATAGAAAAAATGTCCCATTTTCTATTATCCATTTTTTTTATGGAATATCTAACAGATAAGTATTACGGTCCGTGTACTTTTGTATTCACTTGTTATTCTATTTCTGGGAGAGAAATGGAGAACCAAAAACAAGTCATTTATGGTACATGAAAAGCAGATAGTTTTGATCTGATTGACCTGGAAGGACTATTACGTGGCAGGTGATTTGAATGACTATGGTTTCTCTTAAGGCATACTCTAAATTAAAATTAAAGTCCTTATAAATTAAAATAATAGTATGCTTGAACCTTGTTACCCCTGAAAAATTGGGCTGGACAAGTTCTCTGTGAAATTGAAAGACCCTACCATAAAATGAGATGCAGAGTATTCCAAAGTCTAACTTAAACCTTGACTTTAACTAAGAAAAAATTAAGCATATACATCTAGGGCTGGGCGATTTTTCGATCTCGATTCGGGACCGCGATAAAATTTTAATCGATCTCGATTCATCTCCTAGTGACATGTATTCGATCTCACGATGTATTCGATCCCCACGTGAGAGTAGCTGCAGTTGCGAGAGGGAGAAAAAGAGAGAACGACAGTGGCGTAACTATAGGGAGTGCAACTGCACTAGGGCCCGTGGCGAAATGGGGCCGTCCTCGAGCTCATCAAAGAAATGGGACAAACTTATCGGCCAAATCATCTGCTTTAACATGAAAGAATTGACCGGGCCAGCCGTACAGCTCATGACGGCAAGAAATACACATATGATCCAGTCCCATCAATTCGCAAACATTTCTCAATTATGGTGTCAGTTATTCATAATTATGAGCTATCACCTGCCCAATAAACATGTTAACAATAGTCAGTTTTAACAACAGCAAATAATTCATTTTGCCTCATTTGCCTTTTGCTGAATGAAACAAATCTCGTTTTTATTAAGTAATATTGCCATTGAAAAATAGCAAGGATGTCTGGGTAATATTGTTGTCAAAGATTCTATAGCCCACCCACACATGTTGCGATTATTTCCCATCCTGTTGGGTTGTGTTGCATTGCGTTGCGTGTTGACAGCCAGCTTTCCCAAAGATTCAATAGTATGCGAGCAACCTGTCATGTCTTTGATGCTGAGCTGTTTGGAAAGGCAAAAGCTTTGTCGGACCACTATGACAGGGACATTGCGCCCACGTTTCCAGCGCAACTTCTATCATTCAGGTCCTGCTTTAAAGCAGCGATCTCTCAGCAGTCATCAGTGCAACAGATAGCAAAAATGCTGATTGTTGATAACCAGGGCTCGAAATTAACTTTTTGGCTTACCAGCCAAAATGGCTGGTAGATGAAATAAATTACCAGCCAATCATATTTTTTACCGGCCAAAATTAAACCTGTCATTTCAGACCTACTCTGACATTGTTTGACTTAAACAACCTTTACCTATGATTTTAATATCATTGTTAGTTATTAGAATGGATTAAATCAACTAATTTTACTTTTTTAAATAATTTATAAATTCAATTACATTTTATTTATATAGCCCCAGAACAGTACAATTGTCTCAAGGTGCTTTACAGAGCCCAGAGCCTGAAACGAAAAATAAAACAAAAAACTTGTGTTGACAATAATACAACTCAATTCCATGTACTTGATGGCTGGTTTCCCTGTAATGTAACTAAACAGCCTGGTATTGACGTTGTTTCTGCCATATCATTTGATTTTGCATTGTTGGCTGACCTTTGTAGTTCGCTAGTCAATGGCAACTCCCCATGCTAGCTAGCGATAGCTAGCACGCAAAAATTAGTTAGCTTAATTTATCGGGAGACGGGAGGACAGGGGATATCATTGCACAACAATAGTGGAGACAAGCTCGAAATCATATTATCGATAGTTGATTTTCTTGTCAGCCTGACAAGGAAGTATGAAACTTATCTTAATGATGGATCCAGTAGGGTGACAGGCTAGGATAGCTAGCTGCTTAGCTGCTGCTAACATCATTCAGAGACAACGAACTTCTGGATTCTAGCTGACAGCTGACCGGTTAAAGCCCACTGACGTTTACCTTTGCGTGTGGTAAAGTAAGTTAGTCTGTTTCAACTTTTGATTCGCGCTCAAAATATTAGAACTTTATAAACTTTGTATTCGCGGGCAAAATATTAGAACTTTGTATTTGCGTGCAAATTGTTATAGTTGTATAGACATTCTTAGAACTCTCTCCCACTGTCCGTGTAGCCTTGCAAGCTATTTTAGTCGGGCGCTGTACTCCGCAATGTCACTCGCCAAGTGGCGGGGCATCGGACACAATTTAGTCGCCAGCCCAAAAATCTACACGCGCTTGGCGGGTGCCAATTTCGAGCCCTGTTGATAACCACTCGGTTACATCAGCATTTGGCGAGGTGTGCACAGCTCTGCTATTGTTTCTTATCGTACCTGTGACCGTAGCCACAGCAGAGCGATCATGTTCTAAACTAAAGATGATTAAGACCCACTTAAGGAGCAGCATGGGGCAGGAGAGACTGAGTGGATTAGCTACCCTGTCCATCAAAAGCCCCCGAGCCAGGGAGTTGAACATTTCTGAAATTGATGAGGATTTTGCTCAACACAAGGCTCGTAGGATGCCATTCTAAACGTCATGCATGTTACGTTTTTTTTCATACGCCTAATGCTACTTGAAATGTATTTTTTCGCTTCAATGTCGTACAAAAAATAAGTTACTTTGCGCATAGGCCTAAGTGATATTGTTGGAGGAAGTTTTTTTTGTTATTGATTGCTGTAGACGAGGCGCTGACTGTGGATCCGCTGTCGAGTGGCTGTTCCCATAAATCCTTGCAAATGTTCGTAATTCACAATAATGTTTGTTTACCCCCTGAAGAAGTTGTATTAATGTTTTCCCATGTGTTGCCTATCTGCTCATTATACACTATTTCTCCAAAATCAGTTTGATCGATGAAATACTGTGTTCATTGGTGTTTTTATTAAAACATGTTGTAGCAACCCTTAATGTGTATTGTGCATCATAAGTAGATTTCCCTGCGCCTCGTTACACCAAACCCTGAATAATTTCGCATGACAATTGGTGGGCCTGTTGATGAGATCTGCACTCGCATTGTTACGCCGCTGGAGAACGAAGTTGGAAAAAATGAGTGAAACTGAAGTCGGGAACAGCGAAAATAATGCCGAATGGGAAAGCGACATCACTACATCACCCGACACCGAAGGCATTGTCGGAAAAAAGGGTAACGCGACGTCAGTTGTGTGGACGTGGTTTGGATACGGCAAAAATGACGCGGAGCAAACGAAGCCGGTCTGCAAAATATGCCGGCGGTCGGTACCAGCCAGTACGGGAAACACCACAAACCTGTTCAATCACCTGAGACGGCACCATCCCAGTGATTATACAGAGAGTTTGACTCTGCGGGCTCAAGTTGGCACGACACCAAACAAAGTGACAGGCAAGACCACTACGTCTACGAGCGATTCTGTTCTGTTAGCAAAACAACAGTCCATCCAGTCGTGTTTTTCCGCCATTTCCCCATATGAAAAACAATCGAAGCGGGGCAAAAATATAACGAGCGCTATTACTTATTGCTTAGCTAAAGATATGATGCCCCTGAGCACAGTGGAGAGGGACGGCTTCAGGAAACTGATCAAAGTGTTGGACCCCAGGTACGAGCTCCCTGGCAGAAAGTACTTTTCTCAAACGGCGCTGCCACAGCTTTATGATGAATGCCGTCATAAGCTGGAAATTCATCTTAAGAATGTAAAATACTTCGCCACTACCACCGATCTTTGGTCTAGCCGTACATCTGAGCCATATATGAGTCTTACAATTCATTTCATTGACGAGGAGTGGGCTCTGCACAGCAAATGTTTACAGACAGTATACTTTCCAGAGGACCATACTGGGGAAATAATCAGCCAGGGGCTGGAGGATGCACTCAAATCCTGGGGCCTTAGGGAAGACCAACAGGTGTGCATCACAACAGACAATGGGGCAAACATTGTCAAGGCTGTTTCCCTCAATGACTGGACCCGGCTCCAGTGCTTTGGTCATCGGCTGCACCTTGCCATTGGTAAGTTCATGATGATATCAAAGGAAAAACTCATGCCAACATTACATTTTGAGCTCTTATAATAGCTCACAGTGTAATGATTCGTATCCTTATACACTGTTGCCCATAAAGTTGGAATACAATGTTTATTTTTTACCTCTTCTGATGAAATGATTGTGATGTGATTTATTCTTGATATCTTCTCAAAATTGGTAACTGGGACTCAGTATGTAATCATTGCAGCTGGTCAAAGGTAATTACTGATGTGTATATGTCGTGTGGGTCCTGTGTTTTTATGAGATGTCTTATATGTTTATGGTTTATGCAGAACTTGTGCCTGAATGTTAGGAGTGGCTTTGTGGACTATCTCCCGTTTGACAATGGGGATAAAATGTTTACTCTGTATTATGAACTGTACAGTACCCAGCACGGGGTCCGTGCTTTCTTTTGCCCTGTCTTTTACCCTCTCATGGCCAGACTGATCCACTGATTACCTAATAAGACACAGCTGTAGGCATTCAGTGGGGTTGGACGGCCACGGCACAGATTGGCTGAACAATAATTGAGGTGGGGATAAAGAGACTTACAGCGGTGAGATGCGGGAGATGGGATATAGGATTCAACGACAGAGCCAAGGCGACGGGCTGCAGGATTCGCGGCTGTTATCTTCACCACTGCCATTGCCGCCACAGACTGGCACAACGCTGACCACAACGCCTGGGTCCCGAGGGAGCGCGAGTTGGGAGACATCTGACAAGATATATTGTTCGGCGCTCTCAAACGTATGAACGTTGGTTCAACTGATCAAGTGCAGTGTGAGTAGGCTGTCGTGTTTGTTGGCCATTGAGAGCTCACGGCTTGTTTGGTTGTTTACAGATTCGAAAGCAGCACGAAATCAAACTACTGACGTTTCCGGGAATCCTGAGGGTCACGTCATCCAGGTTGGGAAAACTGCATCGTCCCCATGCCAACAGACGCAACCAGGCATCAAAGTAAGAGTCCCGGCCACCCGTGAGGAACTTAAAGACACTGGTCGTGCGCCAAACTAAAAGTTCGTACTGTGGCAAGAGGACTTTCCACCAGCCTTATACCCAGGTGGACTGGTGTTACAGACTGACTGACCTAAGCCTTGTTTTGGCTGGTTTTTCTTATTTTTATTGCTTCGGTCGGGAGGGACCCCGACCGAACGGACATTCTTTTTATGTTGTCTGTGTGCCTGCCTGCCTAGACAGGTGTTAGCGTTGGGGGCGGGTCAGATAGGAGTGACTGGTAGAGGCTCAGTGGTCCTTATGTGCACGTGGGAAGACTGAAGTGCTGTGTGCTATTAGTGTGTAGCCTTTTTGTGTTATGGAGTGCCTATACTTTTTCTAAACTAGTGTGTGGGTTAGACGTTGATGCCCAGTGTGCCTTTTGCTGTGTGTCCTTTTTGCTGTGTGCCCTTTCACCCTGCCTACAAAGACCCTAGCCTTACTGGCTGACCACTATTGGCCTGTAGCCCTCCACTAAACCTGATTGGTAATGGTATTTTATGAATTGTATTAAAAGTGATTATTTTTCTATACCAAAAAACCCTGTCTGTTGTGGTGTGTCCTGGGATTCCTGGCTTAAAGTGGGGTTGCTCGTCAAGTTCGGCGACATATAAATCGGAATAAAAAGAGGAATGTTTCTGAAAACTAAATTATTTCAACTTTATGGGCAACAGTGTACATTCTAAATGCCTCAATGTACAGGCTATCACCTGATAACAATTGATCCTGATAGGTGATAATTCGATTATTATAACTAACATTTTGGATCTAAGATGTATTGGAATTAAGAGTTTATTATTGTATCACTGTACTCAACTTAAATTGAGGAAAAACAGGGACAACACCAGTGTGTAGTCTAAGTGTATTTTCATATCAAGGATGTCATGACAATATTATGATTTATTATCACAAGACACAAACTAATTTTTAAAAAATAATTACCTTTTTTCATCTACAGAGAGAAGTGCGAGAGACAAGAGAATAGAGAGAGCCATGGGTGTGTGCAAAAAAAGTGGTTGGTGCTTTTTCATTCTCCTGGAAAAAGAAAAAAGAGCTAGCAGCTGTGCAGAAGGAGTTCGACCTACCTAAGCACCGGCTGATAACAGAATCACCTACCAGGTGGGGTTCTCGCCAGGCAATGATAGCACGAGTACTGGAGCAGGAGAAAGCCATTTCAAAGGTTTTATCTGCTGATAGAAAAACAAGGCACCTGGCTCCCTCATGGCAAGACATCGAGGTCTTGGAGTCCATCCACAAGGCCCTTAATCCACTTGTTGAGTTCACCGATGCCCTCTCTGGTGAAACACATGTCAGTGTCTCTTGTGTAAAACCTGTCCTGCAGCTCTTCAATAAGGAGGTCTTGAAGCCAGGAGAGGATGACACAGAGCTAACCAAGGCCATCAAAACCACTATCACCACCTATTTGAATGAAAAATATGATGATGCTGCCACTGATGACCTCCTTAACATGGCATCCCTTGTTGATCCTCGGTTCAAGACCCGCTACATCCAAGATGACAAGGTAGAGACTGTGAAATCCAGAGCTGTGGCACAGATCCTAGGTAACTGTCGGAGCACAACGCAATCTACTCTCACATCCAGATTGGGGGGAGGCAGGGCAGATGCTGCAGCTTCAGCTCCACCAGCCAAAATGCAGAAGAAGACACTGGGCAGCTTTTTCAAGAAGTCTTACTCTGTTTCTACCTCTAGTCTAACAGATGAGCAGAATGTTGAGGCTGAACTGAACAGTTACCTGCTAGCTCCAGAAGCAGACAGTGAGACCAACCCCCTGGCATGGTGGAAAACCCACTCCACATCATACCCCAGAGTGAGCTTCCTGGCAAAGCGGTACCTCTGTATTCCTGCCACCAGCTCGCCCTCGGAGCGTGCTTTTAGTACAAGTGGCAATATTGTGTCCTGCCATAGAGCAGCTTTAAAGCCAGACATGGTGGACAGACTTGTCTTTCTTGCAAAAAACCTGTAATGGGGTAAATGATGTTCACTAGTGCACAAGTGCACAAGAATAACTATGAATGGTTTACTATGTTTACATGTTGTGCAATTTTGGCTCAGATTTAATCTTTCAGGTAGTATTTGTGCCAGGGCCATGTTAACTCTTTTTGCACTTTAGATGTTCACTGTCCAGCCAAAGCAATTTGATGTGATAGTTGTCACAGCTGTTAGTTTATACTGTATAAAGTTTCAATAAGTAAAAGTTTATATTATTTTGTAAAGGGAGATGACTAATGTTTGGAATTACAAATGATGTGCACAACCTACCTAACTAGTTTAAAATATTTTTATTTTTGCATTTTTCAATACCTCAAAAAAATCTCTGGGAGGTAAACCAGTATTATATTATAGTGGTTGAGTTTTTTATATATATTTTGTCTTACAGTTTAGCACTTGAATGTGTCAGAGGGTGTGACCTACATGTTTACTTGTTGTTTACAAAATCAAAAAAGTGAAAAGTGAACAGTCACTTAGTTTTCATGGAAGCATGAAGACCTTCACAAAAACATTTTGTGCTCATTATTGGAAGGCATATTCTTTTTTTTTATGTTTATAAATCATCAAATCAAACTTTATTTGTACGGCGCATTTCATACAAGGAAGTAACACAATGCGCCTCACAGTAGGAAAGAAAAGGGGGGGGGGGGGGTTTACAAACACTTGTAAAAAAACACACAGATTTTCAAGAGATAAATAAATAAAATAAAATAAACGTACTAACCGCACTGGCACCGTAAAGGACTACTCAGCACGGTCATCGTCAAACTAAGCTGCTGGGGGGGGGATTACAAACACTTGTAAAGAGACACAGATAAGTAAATAAATAAATGGTACATTAATGTTAAATAAATACATTTTACAAGTTACAAATCACTTATAAAAAGACACAGATTTTGCCAGAGATAAATGAACAGGAAATTACGTACTAACCGCACTGGCACCATAAAGGACTGCTCAGCACAGTTATCGTCAAACTAAGAGACAGCTGCTGGGGGGGGGGGGACGGGGGTACAAACACTTGAAAAGAGACAGAAATAAGTAAATAAATAAATGTTCCATAAATGTTAAATACATTTTACAGTGAGTGATAAGCGAGATCAAAGAGGTATGTCTTAAGTGCATGTTTAAAGGTTTCAACCGTTTCGGCCATTCTTAGGTATTCTGGCAGAGTGTTCCAAAGGTTGGGGGCATAGAAACTAAAAGCTGCTTCCCCATGTCTCTTTGTCCTGGCTTTTGGAACTGTTAGAAGTTCAGTGCCGGAGGACCTCAGGGATCTACTGGGTGTGTACCTTGAGAGCATGTCTGTTATATATTCAGGTGCATGACTATGGAGTGATTTATAGACTAGTATGTAGGTAGGACATGAATGTTACTGATGAACTTACCTGGCCTTTTTTGTATATTAAATGCAAAATCTAGCCAGGTGGTCTTGCATGAAGTGACAATGGCAATGATGATGACAAAACAGTTCTCCCCCTGAGGCTATGGTTCACGTCCACATATTAATATTTGTGGTTGGTTGTTGTTCACTAGTATCATAAAGTTGAGTCGATGTGGCCTGAGGTTAATAGCAGGGTCAGTTACCCACTAATATAAAGAAAGCTCTGATCCATCTGACAGACCAATAACTCTTAACGTGGACTGTAACATCAGCGGATGCCTAACCTGACTGGTCAACTCTGTAGTTTTGGCATGACCAGAGTTGTGGAGGCCTGGAAGGAACACAGAATCCCTGCTATGATGACAAGCATTCAAGAAGAACAGATATGATTCCGACTCTTATCAGTTGTATTGAATTAATTTAAAACATTCAATTACAGCAAAAAATAATCCCTAATCACATACCTGGAGCACGTACCAACTAGCAGGGGGTGGGTGTCTGAAAAAGGTCTCACAGGTGTTATTGCTTCCCGAACCTGAAGGAGCAAACCTTTATAATGAGGAACTGGCAAGCCCCTTAACAAGAGTTATCATTCGAAACAGACCCTTCGCAAGTGAAGAAGAGAAGGCTACTGTTGAACGTCTTTTTGCTGATACTTACCCTGAATTGGCAGATCTGCTCAACGGCACAGTCAACACAAATCTTTTACCTTTTAAAGACAATGATCTATCTTGTAAACCTAACTGAAAGATATGCCTAGGAAGGTTTTGCATGTGTATGACAAACAGAGGGGATTATAGCCCAGTCCTAGGGTTGTGTTCAACACTGAAGAACCCCTTCATTACACAATAAACACTCGAACTACAACAATCCATCGACGCAGCACTTATTCTGCCATTATGACATCATTCAAGACTAACAACGCCTCAGACAGACCAGCGACAGCAATCACATTGGCTCTGAAGTTTTCCTCTCTACACTTAACACACTGACGCCTTTTAAAGCCACTGGTCAATGCAGACCTTGCATCCCTTGGAGGCTTTTACAGGAGGTGAAAAAAAAAACTGGTTCATTCACTGGCCTTGCAAAATGGGCATGAGAGGTAAACAAGCAAACATTTTCCAAACCCCACGTTTTGTAGACAGTTTTATTGAAACAGCTGAAGTAAAAGTGTAAGGTAATTACACACACTTGCACATGGTACAGTTGAAATCAGCTTGCACTTGCTCTGCCTGTGCTTCTGTCAAGATGTATGTCGCTCTTTCCCTGATGGTTAGCTCAGAAAGCCTTTTAAGGTCACATCCTGAAGACTCTGGGCAGCGAGCACAACCTCTTCTATCTTTTCATAGATGTCCTGCAATCCTGCAGTCTCGTCCTCTTTTCTACTTTGAAAAACACTAAAACAATTGCGTTCATTTATGTCTAATTTGAATGAAGCACTCTTCAATATATAAGGTTTTACCTTGCTACTAGTTACCTTGATCATCTTCGTTTGCCACTTTGCAATTCCACAAATAGATGGAACCTGTGAGGTACAACGTAACAGATGTAAAAGATGTACACATGTAAGCATGTTTAACAGATCTTCAGAAGGAGCTAGCATACCTAGCTAGCTAGCAAAGGTAGTTAGGCAACCAAAATGGGTCTAGCTTAGCTAGAACATGAAACCTTAGCAAAATGGGTCCAGGGAAAGCAATGTTAGAAAATCTTATTTCTAAAGATACGGGCAAAAGTAACTTCACACTCACATCTCACATAATGCTCTTTGATACATCATCTCCTATGTTGTTTAACAGGCATCTGCAGAGAAAAGAAACATACAACACAGTGACACACTCTATCTAATGAGGTGAAGTACATCATCACAAATACATCCCACACCCATTCCATATTGAGTGTTTTCTCCCTTCTCACAGAAATAAACCACTGAGGAGAAAACAGCATATGCCTTTTTTCGTTCTATTCATTCCTCATCTCTACGTGACGGATGCCTTTCCAGCTAATTCATTAGGCTCAGAACTGGTTGATGGATAGTCATAGATCTGCAATTCCAGGGTTTTTTCTGTTTAATTGGAGTCTTATCCTGTCATGAGGAAATGTATGGCTATTGACCAGCAGGTCAAATGCATTAGCTATTGTGGTGGTGATTGCCCATTTGTATGTATCTGTTAAACAGCGAGAGGCAATTAGGATGACATACATTTAGGCCACATGGTGTCCAGTAAGTGTAGCCAATATTCCAGCTGAAAAGTGGATCTCCTCTGAGAATGTTTACACCACTTTTGATTACGCAGGGCGCTAATGATTTTCCCCAGCCTCTGTTATTAGATTAAATCTGCGTTTTATAAGTAACACATTATCTCATGTTTCTCTGCCTATTTGTGCTCACCAGTCTGCAAGCACCCTCTTTAAAAGTCTTTTTTTTTGCAGATCTGTTGGAAGTCTGATCACAGGATCATGTCAGCAGGCTGTGAGTGACAGTGACATTGAGGCAATCTGGTCATCCCTTGATCATAACTGCGGCCATTTGTCTCAATTAAGCATGACAACTTTTTTTCTTCTTCTGCCGTATCCTTTCCCATTAGCATCCATGGCCACGGCACAGATTTACTGTGTATAATGGTTAAGGTGTGTGTGTGTGTGTGTGTGTCTGTCTGTTTGTGTGTGTGTGTGTGTATGTCTGTCTGTCTCTGTGTGTACATGTTTATTTTCCATTGACTTTCACATACATAAACCATCACCTTCACACATGACTATACATAACACCATGACTACTTGGATAGATAGCAGCATGCCCTCTATATGCATAGGTGGGTCAAAGTCTGTTGTGTGGGCTTCACTCAGCAGACTGGCCACCGCTCACCATTACGCCTAATCTGCATCACTCTCTCGGCCATCTTTGACAGATGGTTTTACGGAGGCGCTGTTGAATTCTGCTGCTGGAATGTTAGCTGGATTTTAGCGCAACATGAGGAGGCTTGAGGAGTAGGATGGATAGGATAAAGTCATGCCTGGGTCTCAGGATGGCTCCGGTTGGGTGGTGGTGGGCGCGGGGCGGGGGGGGCACTGGGGGCTTCCCAGGATGACTCAGCACTCCATGGTTGGGTGGGGGTGGGGGGTACTCTTCTCTTCTCTTCTCCTCTGGAATGTTGCCCTGCTTTTGAATCTGCTCGGTGACAGTTGCCATGGAAACTGAGAGCCACTGACTCACCCCCAAGAAGTTTTTCACTCCCCTCCTCTGGTGTCTGTGTGTTTGTACGTGTGTGTGTGTGTGTCTGTGTGCATGTGTCTATGTGTGTGTGTATCTTTGTGTGTAGCTGTAGTCAAAGTGTTTGCACTGTGTGCGCACTGTTTTTGAAAAGAGATCTATGTGTGGTGTGTGTGTATTTGTCTGTCTGTCTGTCTGTTTCTATGTGTGTGTGTCTGTGTTTATATGTTTTTCAAACAAGGGATAGACATCCATTTAGATAGATAGAGGGGAGAGAGTAAGTTATTACATTCCTTTTACACTGGTGTTGCTGATAGCTTACCTTTTAGACTAAATGTATCTTGCTTTAGGTAGACAGGAGCCCAGCTTTTCCAGACTGCACTGCAGCCCGAAGAAATGCAGTTAAAACCACAACAAGATTGGGCAAAGCTATTCCAAAACTCCAATCAAAAATAAGTTATTAAATCAGAAGGGGAGGGGGGGTGCTGACTGCGAATGAGAGAGAGTTGCCATGGAGATCAGGAGGAGACTGGTGTACAGTAAGATCAGTAATTTGAAGAAAGCCGTTTGGCTTTTGTCTCCTCATCAAAGCTTTGCTCACACATTGGGCTGGCACATCACAGCCATACATGCACAGCTCTGTAGTACTCTACTGTAGTGCCTCTCATTGCATCTGTGGCAGGGTGGAGGCAAACTAAGATAATATTAGATAATATAAGTCTGACTGGCACAGAACTAGGCAAAGGCCTCTCCAGGCAATTTAACCGGAATATGTACAGCTTGCATAAAGTCTATTCAATAAAGAAAGACAAAAGAAAAGACCTACTACAAATATTAAGAAGGGTGTGTAACATATCTTTAATAAGGCAACTCAGCAAAATTCAGAGGCAGACTTTTCTGTGATAAATGTGTTAAAAGTATATGCTAAGGAAATGCATGCTACAGTTTATCGTTCAGGAATTCATATTTAGTTTGCGAGGCTGTCCAGTGAGGGAAAAGGAAAACAAGACTACACGGTAAAACACAAACACGACGAGAATACCCTTACAACAAATCCCCTTTGATCGGATAATTGGCTATTTCTGAAAGGCACTCCTGTCTTGAAAAGATTACTCTGCTGAAAGCAATGTAACCTGCTCTGAGTCATCTGACTCATCATCCAACCTGGCATACTCTATATATAGCACACAGCATTGCCTTGATATCTTGTTAACAGACACACAACCTTTTCATGACGTGAATATAAATACATATTTTTTTCTGTGATACTCTCATTTTCGAATGCACAACATCAATAGCGTGCCTTCAGCTATTTAAAGAAAGTGTGGTGATACACTCACAACGAGACTTGCTAAAGGGGTGTGTGTGTATGTGTGTGTGTGTGTGTGTGTGGGGGGGGGTTACAAGTGATTACAGCAGCACCCTAATATAAACTCAGACCACAAATGAAGGCCAAGCTGTAGCTGCAGTCAATCAAGTTGTGCTAATTAGAGTCAATTCAGAGCTGCCCATGCTTTGATGCTGTAAATCTGTCACATCTCGGTGCAGTGAGGCTCTCTGATTGCTCTGATTTAAAGGAACTCCAAAAAGCCTGAGATCACTGTGTTGTCTGTATTCAGAACATGAAAAACACAGAGGTGCTGATCGGGCTGGGAACAGCAGATCTTTACACACACACACACAAACACACACATACGCGCACACACCTACACGTATACACACACACACACACACACACACACACACACACCGATACTGTTTGCAGTGTACAGTTATTCCTGGTATTAATTCCTTGTTTTCTGTTGGGGTCGTTCACTGAGACATAATCACTAGGTGGAGAGCACTGCCCCCATCTCTCATCTCAGCCTTTTTGCTTTGGTCTCACTTCTCCCCCCAGACCTCACACCCACACACACATGTACACACGCACACGCACACACACACAGACACACACAGACACACACACACACACACACACACACACACACACACACACACTCACAGAAGGTTGATTTAGGACAGAGGTAAACACATCTGGACACATCACACCATCTCTGAGTCTGTGGGTTGCATCAGCTGGCAGAGTTGGGTACAGGACAAACACACACGCGCACACACACACACACACACTATTTTTCTCTTTAAACCTTTTTTTTCCCATCTCCTTTTCTCTCTCTTTCTTAGTTTCAGACAAACATGCACACAGGCACCACACACACACACACACACACACACACACACACACACAAACAAGTGACCGAAAGAGCATGCAAACACAGTGAGGATGTCACATCTGGTGAAATTGGTGTGGTGCTTTTTTTTTTAATTTCCCAGACAAGCTAGTCTGTAACTCTCTCTTCCTCTACAGCCATGGTAGCCTGATAACAGCTTCTGTGCGCGGGCACACTGAGGGCCAGACCAGTGACTGCGGTTGCACAGAAACGATAATGCGTTCATGCACACATCTGTGTGAGACCAGCCACGACGAGACAGACAGGGGGCGCTGACGCGGACGCTCACCGCTGTCCTCACACAACTCTCCCGGTCACTCACTCACTCATGAGCCAAGGAGTCTGTAGAGGCTTGTGGTAGCTCTCTCCCTCTCCTGGGGCGCTGTTGCTGTTCCTCCACCGCCTCGTCCTTCTCTGCCAGTAAAGCAGTGGCCCCCATCAGCAAGAGCAGGTGCCGAGGCGACGGCGGCGGAGGCATTTAGCAACGAGGCCAAATGTTCCCAACCGAAGCATGACAGATGCAGCACAACACAGGTACGGTGCCGCCAGCGTGCTAAGCAGGATTTTTGAAAAGCCACTGGCATAAATACATTACACCCACAGGTGTTGTTAAGGGTATAGTCTTGCTCCCTCGCTAAGACGATCTTTTGCTATGCTCTGTGTGCTGGAATGAATCTGAAATCCATTCAGAAACATGCAAATGTTTTGCTTGGAAGCATGACACCTATTCAGTCATTCATTTTCTGTGTCCCAGCTGAAAGGGCTCTTAGCCGGGCCTCTTTCACAGCAGCCCTCCAGTGGATTTGTGGATATGTAAAACCGAATGGACTGAGCATATCACGCAGGGCTGCATTATCTCAGTATCCCACTGTCTCCCTAATGGGTGTCCTCTATCTTTTCCATGCCATGGCTCAGCCTCTGAAGATGCCATCTGTGTAAAAGGCCCAGATGGAGGCTTGTTGTCTGGGGCCACCTGACTTGTATCATGCTCTGAATCTCTGTAATGTTTGTGTTCCGGTCATTGATAAAACTAGATTCCTTCAAATCACTTACAGTGTGGATATTTCAGACAAAGCATTGGCCATGGCTGGATGAATAGCTGTGCGTATAGATGCGTGTTACAATTTCTCACAGCTGCTTCAACCAACACACACACACACAGACACACACACAGCAGAGAGAGAGAGAGAACTCATCCACATGAGAACTGAAGCAAGAGATTTACATGTTACTTACATGTGATGTGTTTCTGTAATTGGCGACAGTGACACAGCTTGCTTACTGGTGTCACAGATGGCGTTGTTTTTCTGAATTGGCTCCCCCTCTCACTTCTTACTATGGCTGCAGTTGCTAAGGTGATGTGATGTGTCTATGGAAGGTGTTCTGATAATGAGGATTTTCACACATTCTTGTAGAAAGCCCTACTATGACTTAGAAATGCAATGGACGCATTAGTGCTGGATAAATAGTAATACTAGATGTTAGACCTCAGCATTTATCTCATTTATTTGAAAGCGTCTGAGAGGGACAAGGAGAGGGAGAGAGAGAGAGGGAGAAAGTGAAAGAAAACATACGCACACAGCGGTGCGAATTTAACTTACGTGTGTGTGTGTGTGTGTGTGTGTGTTATGCTTTGCAGCTTAATCAGTATAATGTATGCATGGCGGTTATTTCACTTTGGATGATAAGTGTCCAATATGCCACAGATTGGGTGAGGCTTAAGAGAAGGGGTCTCCCCCCCCACACACACAGTCTAAATGGGCTATACACATTAACCCAGTGACTGGTGCCTGTTTTTTGCCTGGCGTGTGCCCACACACACGCACACACACACACACACGCACGCACACGCACGCACACAAACACACACACGCACGCACACAAACACACACACGCATGCACGCACACACACGCATGCACGCACACACACACACACACACACACACACACACACACACACACACACACACATATACATACACTCTACTGCTCTGACCCCACTGTTCGAAATACCAGCTGGCACCAATCAGTGCCCGTGTCGGAGGTCAGTTTAATCTACCAGAGTGTCAGCCAAGTTTGACTTCCTTCCCATGACTCTCCACAAATGAACTAATTAGTGTCACTGGTGATGATGGCAGCCAGTCTCTCTCCCCTTCACCCGAGCCCTCAGTGTCTCCGTAAAATGGCAACGGGGAACAAGGAGGCCGTGAAAAATTGAATTTGATGCATTACATTACAGGCGTAATTAAGTAAAGATTTATTTAAAGCACGTTTGAAAATTATATCATAAACGCCTGGTCTGTGCTAACCCTCTCCAAGCTCTGTTCCAGTCTCATTCTGGCTCACAAGCACACACACACAGACACACACACACACACACACACACACACATCTACACACCACCACACATGAAAGCTATGAGAGTGGCCACAATTGTCATTTTGTCGTTCACTCATTGACTGGATTGCGTGCCGCTGTTCTCTGTGTGCTGTCACGTACAGGCTTTCCTCTCCATGACTCCTCTCCTCAGGTGATCTCGCCGCAGGCACGCTTTGAAGTCGCCAAACTGAGTCCCCCGCTCCCGCCTCCTCACATCAAACGGGCTTATCATTGCAGCGACTCCGCGGCCGTGCGCCGCGCGCCCAGACCCCGACGCCATCAAATCACCGCAGTTCTGCCATCTCTCCCCCCACACCCACCCCCTACCTCCACCCTACCCTCCTGGGTCCCTGATCCTATCGACAGCCCCTGTCGCTCACCTGCTGCTGGAGCTCTGGCCCCGGCATTGAAGCCTCTCTGCCCCTTGCTAATCCGCTGGCCGCATCTCTCCCTGTGCGGATTCATACAAGCCCACTTGCTGTGTGTCAGGTGTCATATTATAGTGTGGGTTATCTCTTTCTCTCTCCCCTCTCCTCATCTATTTATCTGCTTCTTTGCCTCTGCACACAGCATGCCGGGCCCTCCTGTTTGCCAGGTTCCCCTTATCAGGCAGTGTGAAGGCACTCCACTGTAAAATCAGGTGTTCCTGCACGATGTAGATACAAGTCCCTGTTTTATCAGTTGTACAATCCCCCACCTATTTGTTGGATGCAGAATGAACGGATATGTTTTGCTGGTTAATTAGTTAACGCTAAATTCTCTGTTTTGTTTCACCATCATACAAGAACGCTTGGATGGAGGTTTTCATGATGATGAAAACAATACGAGCCGCGGATCACTTTAACGGTTGCTTGCTGCAACCAGGCTAAATCGAGGCCCTATTTTACACTGTGAGCTGTGGTGTAATTATAATCACACTGATGGGTCTTATCTTAATGAGATAATTGAGAAATCTAGGCGGTGACTTGACAAAATAAAGAGACTCACTACCACAAATCTCCACCCTCAAACCCCACCTCCCTCATAGCATCCATCAAAGCTCCTGTCTGCCAGAACTGATGGTTGGTAATGATGGCTAATTATGTCTAAATAGAACAACTTCTAGACCCATGAGTGCCAAGCAACTGTCATTATGAGATAATAATACAAAAAAGCAAAGGTTTCAGCGAGAGAGGGAGGGAGAGAGAGAAGAAGGGAGAGAATGGGGGAGGATAAGGGCACAAATAATCCTCTCCATCTATATTTATATTTCTATATATACATCTATTTCACTCTCTCTTTGTCTGAAGTGACATTTTGGAGGGCCATGGCAGATATGTGAACGAGTGAAGTTTGTCCTTTCCAACAAGGAGTTAATGATGAAAGCCAGAAAGCAATCAGCAGTCACATCAGGATGTAATTAGGCAGCCATGCGGCTTCCACACAGCCCAGTGTCTCCTCAAAGGACCTGTGCTTTCTTCCGTTAGCCTTTCATTTCTCTCACTGCCTCCCTTTTTTGGGGAAAAAAAGGAGTGGAGGCACAACAAAGAAGAATAGGAGGAGTAGTTTCTCGCCAGCACCAGGAGAGAGGAAGGAGAAGGCTTAGAAATGAGAGATGGCTGGCTGGGAAACGGAAGACTGCGCGTGGCTAAACTATTCTCTTACTGATCTTCAGTGGCGTGCATGTTTAGGGATTTTATTTTTTGGGGGGAGGAGGCTTTTCCCTTGTGATACTTGCATGCTTAGATTGTCCACATAGTGGACTTGTTGTCTTTTATTGCTGTGGGGGAAAATGATGGCTTTTTGGCATCCCTGAGGCAGAGCCGAAATTACTCAAGTGATAAAACAACTCGGCTTGTGCTTTCTCAATGTGATCTGGGAATAGTGAGGCCACCAGGTATATTACTGACACCAGCCATACAAATTCAGCTCTCAACCCAAAATGAGTTGTCATTGTAAAAACACTTGGTTGACTTGCCTGGGTGTGAAGGGGGAGATACTGGCTGGTTAGTGCATTGAATATTAGATAGGCTCATTAATTATAGGCAAAAAGGACCAAAATGTGACCAGCTGTTTGCAAGAAAGCCAGCAATCGAGTAAACAAGAGATGAAAATAAGAAGGAGCTGACTATTTCTGTTTGCAGTGAGGTACGAGGTAAAACCCATCTGGCCTGGGCTAGGGAAAGGTCTGTGGAGATCTATTGCCCAAATCAAATCAAAATCATATTATGACGTTTTTTTCTCTGTGCATGTAAAGTGCCCCGTGCCTCTGTGAATTTTTCTGGCCATTCCTCTTACTCGGTTCTCAGCTGCTTGACAAGGGAGCAGTGGCACTCCACCCCAAAACCTCTTTGTGCTACTTCATCTATCTGCACCCAACTCTCAATAGAATTTAGTAAGAATCTGTTACTGTTAGTGAGCAGATATTTCAGCACCAAGGACAGAGGCACGCCAAACACAACCTGTGAATTAAAAAAAAAAGAAAGAAACTTCAGAAGATGGATAAATAAATAAACAAACAAATAAAATATATACAAAATATATACAGACCTTCTTGTTTGTTACTCAGTCACCATCACTATCCCCATTATGATGGCTTACTGAATCATTATTGTGAATACAACTGTCTTTGAGTTCTCCCTCTCCCTCACAATTATAAATGTGGTCATAAGGCAACATTCTTGCTCTGCAGAAATGTGTGTAGTCAATATTCT